>NC_026157.1:3893025-3993895 GCF_000512975.1 Sesamum indicum
GACTATGATCTTGGGGGGATTGCTAAGTCTATGCAGGCATTTGTTGAGAAAATTTCAAGTTATGAAGGTGCTGAGGTTCCAGAGGACAGGTTCATCCTTCCCTTTCTCTTGCGTTTCAACTTAGTGAAATTTCATTTCATTTTCTCAAGTGAAAATTATAACCCACTTTCAGTTTATTCAGTGAGACATTGAGGCTTGTTGATTTATGAATGTTATATTCCTTTATAAATTGGTGCCATTGAGTGAGGTGCATGACTGAACTTTTTGTTTTTATTTAATTTGAGTTCAGAATTCAGATAGATGCATGGCTGACTTGTTGCTCTATGCCACAAAGTATTAGGTTTTCAGTACTTTTTTTATGATCTAACTTGAGCTTTTGCCTGCTTTTCCACCGTTCATATATGGTATGGAGCAGCAACTTGATGTGAGTAATGAGCGTGTCAGTGTTGCTTTCTCTTAATTTGTGTTTATAACAACTTATTCATGTATAAATAAACTATTTTGCTGCTGCATTTATAGATTATATACTGCAATTAGCTAACATAAATATGGAAATTATAAAAGGACATTGGATTTTTAGTTATCCATGATGAGTCATTATGTAGGGGTGTTTGAGTCACTGTTGATAATATAAATCAGCCTTTTTTTTAATTATATAGTGGTAATTTGTCTTGAGAGACAGAATATTAAATAAGTGGAATGAAACAAAAAACCATACTTATTTCCTTATTTTCGGCAAGTATTATTATTTGATGAATTGTTTAGTTTCTAATTAAGTCAACTGTTATTGATTTTTTATTCTTAGAATTACAAATTGGGGTTTCACTAAGGAATGTATTAAAATTATTTTATTTCAGGTGACTGTACTGAGTCATCTTCTACCTTTTGCAATTAGGTGCAGTTATCCAAATTAGGAAAGTTTTTGCCATGCAACATGCTCACATAGAAGGGGTTTGCCTTTATTCTCTAGGCACATTCAACCCCAATAACTGAAGCATGTTGGGTGGTGTTATGTTTTTCATGGTTTTATATGAGATGCATGTTTGAAGACGTATTCATGCACAAACCAACAGAGAGTGGTGCTGCTGCTGGTTGTGTTAATGGAGTTTTGGTGTTATTGACATACGTAATATCACTTTACTGCACAACTGTGATCAGGACAACCTGGTAACACTCATGCAACAAGATTTCGACTCTATCTAGTGGTTTTGTCTGTTGTGCTGAAAAGCAAATACACATCGTCTGTGTTCTTGTAATGGAGAGTGATAAAACAAACAGTTATGCTGCTAACGTGAGATTCCTGGCATGATCTAACTAATAGTATAGCTCAAGGAAAATAAATTGTGATAAGGAAATATATGAAGAGTTGATTAAGCATAAGCTGCCAGTTAACAGGATGAAAGTCTTGCTCATCCCTTTATTCAGTGAATTATTGTAAACTATCAGAATAGTACTCTTTTTACTTATAATTCATGTCACTTTCTGTTAGGCAATTTAATGTTAATCGAGCAGCTGAAAGAATATCTGCTATTACTGTCATATCATATGACTGAGTTTGAGTTTTCCATGTTCTTTAGCAGCTTGTGGGTTCTTCAATAACTATAGTTAAAATCTCACAGGATTATATATGTGGATTCTATTCTTCTATTTTCAGGGACTTTAAAGATGTAGATTTTGATGTCGATCAATTTATGAAAGACATGGAAACAGTAATGGGAAACCGTGGTTCTAAAGATAATGGCAGTGATTTTGATCTTGAAGAAGGATCGTCATCAGACCTTGATTTTGGTAATCTTGCAACTACTTCTAATGTATTGATTCTTAATGTTACTTCATAATCTCTGTTGATCTGGGAAATTGTCTGCTTTTGATTTCTTCCCCTTTGATTGAGGTGGGGGATTCTCCTGCTTTCCTCCACTGTTTGTTGCATTTGTGAGCTGTTTTATCCTGTAATTTTGTTAGGGATTGCTGCTGTTCCAGAGTAAAACTTTGGAACATGATTCTCAGAACTTGAGCATTGTTTTTATCGAAAAAGTAATACAAATATAAGTAAAGATCTAATGTTTGTGTAACTAAATATTGTACTTCCATACTAGGATTTTGAGTCAAGTAGATGTGTTGGAATAAAATTATAATTGAGGCTCTACTTCGATGCCTAACCTTTTATGTTGGGCAGCTCAGTATTGTGTGAGTCTGAAAAATTCCCCTAGCTGTCTAATTCTTAGATTGTGCTTCTGGGCATGCTGATAGATCACATGATCTAATATAGTACAAGAACTTGCAGATGACTATGAGGAGGATAGTGAGCATTCAGAGGACATTGAAGAGGGAGGGGATCAGTTCATGCGTTCCTATTCGGATGCTCTGAACAAGGAATTGAAGGCTACCACACTGAGTAAAACCTTTGTTCACGCACATGATCAAGCCTCTAGAAAGAACAATGAGGAAGAATCCTCTAGAAAGAACGACGAGGTATGAAAACTTTAAATCTATCAGGACTAAAGTGATGGTTAACAACAAAGTTTGCTTTACTTTGTTGAAGTCTTGCTAACTTAAACTGCGAGATTTGAATTTATTTTACCCCTCAGATCCACTTACCGCAATCATGACTAAGCATGTTTGAGAATGACAATGAACGTGCTAGCTTTCTTCATAATACATACTCAACTATATGGATCAAATATATATATATGCAGGGAACATCCAATGCTAATGACGAGATGGATGATGAGCTCACCCCTGTGGATGTGGATATCAACCTGGTAAAGAATTTCCTCGATTCGTATACTTCTCAAGAAGGTCTGTCGGGCCCTGCTTCCAATCTGCTAGGACTTATGGGTTTAAGGTTGCCAGATGATGCTGGCAAAGGCAAATGATTTTGAGCTGACTGCTATCAGTCGCCTCACTATTTATCTTATTTCTCACATACAGCATGCAGCATTTACTGCTTCAATGACCGACTTGCTTTTCAGCATTGTAGATATACACATGTTCTTTCTCGATCAATTGTAGACAGTAATTTACCCTTTCAACTTTGCCAAATTTCTGTGTGGTGTGCCATTCATGAATTTTCCTCATTAATCATGTTGGAATCCATAGGTGGGTTGCGTATATGATGATGTGTAATTCTACGGGTTTTTTCACATGAAAATTTTCAATTAATATTTGATTAGATATCAATATCCGTTCCACACACTCAATAAAGCTTAAAGTTATTGAACAAAAATTGTTATTTTTTCAGCTTACTTTATTTATCTTTTACTTTACTTGATAATTGGTGTCGAGTATTTTTGTTTAAATGGTATCTGCATGCTAACATAAAATAAAATTGAGATTAAAAAAAAAAGTATATCAAATAATACAAAATTATTACAGACCACTTCCAGAACAATAATAAGATGCCAAACGGCAACGGTATCGATACTAGACTACTAGTATAAAAAACTCAAAGAAGTTTGGTTTTGAAGCTATTAAAATACAACAGAAACTGTACCCTGTCTGACTTTCAACTTGTATTTTTCAAAATAAATAGTGTTAACACTCAATGAAAATGAAGTGGACTTGTAATATTAACGGTCAAGTCAGTACTACCCATTTGGACATCATGATATGAGTTTGAACTTTACTGAGATGTAGAACTGTCATTTATGTAGATGTATTATGAGATGGAGTTGGCCCTCTTATAATACTTAATTTAATGAGGTGTGTTGTTTTAGTTTCCAGGATTGATCCAAATTCGTTACAAACCAACCTAGAAAGGATCAATCTATTTCTATTCATCGTGGGTTGTGACTCGAACCAGGCCCTATTTTACGCCAATGTGGTGGGCCGGTGACCACCCTTTTCTGTGAGTTTTATAGTATTTGTGGTGGAAGTAAGATTCTGAGTAGCTTTCTAAAGTATCTCAAGCCAATCAAATCTCGGATTTTGGCTATTGCCAACAACTCATTGCTCAAATCCCACTTGCTCATTAATTTATTTATTACACAAGTGCCCCTTAATTTCCCGGATTTTACGTTGTAGGGACACATAAATATACGGTCTGAATATGAACAAATGTAATATATAATATGAATTTTAGTTTGTTAAGTTTAACAGACCCTTTTCTTTGTGTTTAGAAATATTATATAAAATATATTATTTTGTTAATTCGTAATAGATTAATATGATTCGATATATGTAAGACATTTTTTTAAAAATAAAATCGTAAAAATATATAAAATCGGAGAAGACAATACATTGTTTAATGAACTATCGATTGTGCCACTTGTGATATTATTATATTTTTAAAAAAGGTAAATTATAAAAAAATTATTTTTTTATTATTTAAAAAATTATAAAAATTTGTTTAAAATTAACAATTGTCTAACAAATACTTCTACAATACAATAAAAAAGTAATTTCTAATTGATCCTTAAAAAAATTAGATCACTATAAGAAAAACATTAGAATAACGGAGAGTTAGTAATAAACAACCTCCACAAGATTAATTAAATTTTGTTTTTGAGGCCCAAGAAAATGACATGAGATGAGTAGCCAGCGTTCTTGAAAGTTTGAGAGTATCTATCAGCGTATCCAAAGGGGTAGTTGGAATCCAGCCAGCCACAACAAAATTAGAGCAGAAAATGGTGTCATTTCATCAATTAAAGTGCCAACAAAAAGTGAACAAGTCTTCCATATTGCGTACTTGACCCGGCCAACCAGCCAAACTGCAATCGTAAATACCTGGAAGAAAATCAAGAATCTGGGAGCCCGCTCATGGTTTCTATGGAGGTGTTGAGGAATGAGCTTCCAGTTGAGCAGGAAATTCTTCATCTTTCCGGTGAAGTTAAGATCGGTTTGGTGCTTGTTGATATCGTTAATGGCTTCTGCACCGTTGGTTCTGGAAATCTCGTGAGCCCTTTTCGTTTCTTATGTTGTGCGCTATATGTACTTAGCATTTCAGTCATGCCAATGTAACCATTCCTTCTATTTTGCTATTCTTTTTGTGTAGTTTCTTTGCCTATGCTTATTTGTTGATGATGGGAATGTTGCTTTTTGGTTGGTGTGGGAGTTGTCTGATTTCTTTGTATTTGGAGTAGTAATGTTTGTGGGTCTATTGATCTCAGTTTGCTTTGATTGGTATGAAATTGTCTATGAGCTTTTGAATTCATGTTAGTTTTTATCATAGGTGAGCTTGTGTTGATCTAATTTGGTTACTGATATTATCATATAAGTTCTTGATGATATCAAATTCATGTTAATATCAATCTCCAAACAGGCCCCACAAGCACCTGATAAGCAAATTGCTGGAATGGTGGATGAATCTGTGAAACTTGCAAAAGAGTTCTGTAAAAGGAATTGGCCTATATATGCTTTGCTTGACTCTCATCATCCAGATGTTCCGGAGCCCCCTTATCCTCCTCACTGTATAGCCGGAACCGATGAGTCAAAGCTGGTTCCTGGTACTAATTCCTCAAGTACTTTCATGATGCATTTATGTTTTTGCCTTCTTTCATGTTTTTTCTTTTTTTTTTTAATGCAGCTTTGCAGTGGCTGGAAAATGAACCGAATGTTACACTTCGGTGCAAGGATTGCATCGATGGATTTCTTGGTTCACTGGAAAAGGATGGCTCCAACGTCTTCATCAATTGGGTCAAAGCCAACAAGATAAAATCTGTGAGTGCTTTTACAACATAAGACTGTGATGAGTTTTTCTTTGGTTCTACTAACTTGGGAGTAGGTATTTTTGTACATGTTCTGTGATTCCAAATGTTTTTCTGACCAGTACTTTCTTTTCTTAAGATATTGGTTGTAGGGATTTGCACAGACATATGTGTCCTGGATTTTATCTGTTCGGCACTGTCTGCTAGAAACCGTGGACTACTTTCTCCTTTGGAGGATGTCGTTGTGTATTCCCATGGTTGTGCTACTTTCGATCTTCCGCTACATGTTGCTAGAAATATCAAAGGTGCTCTAGCTCATCCTCAGGTTAGACATTCTCAATAAATCTATTTTCCATGTAATCATGTCAGCCCTGCTTGTTTTCTTGACACTGATTATTTTTCCATTCTACCGAACAAAAGTAGGATATGTTTGTTTTTCTGATGATCTAATATTTGATGTTTAATTAACCTCTCTATCCAAATACACGGGGTCATTGAATAAAGATTATAATGTCAGGATGGATATATGAAAATTTTACCTTTGAGCATCTTGATTTTCTCACATTCTCTTCAAAAGTGTAATTTGGACTAGCATGAAGGCAAGACTTGAAAGTTGAAGAGAGGTCAAGCTTAATCGTTTGTTCAAGCTTGAATACACTTTTCCTAAGACTATGATCCTCCATTACTTTGCATTGTAGACAAACCCTTGTTACATGAGTGGTCTGCAAGTACTTTGTTACGTGAGATATAATAGATACACTTGAGCAAATTGTCCAAATCTAAACTTAAACGGCCTGTTTTTTCCGAAATGCTGATGACGTTATTCCTACCTGCTTGTTTCTTATTGTTCTTGTGTTGCCTGGTACAGGACCTAATGCATCACATAGGACTTTACATGGCCAAAGGCAGAGGAGCAAAGGTGGTTTCAGAAGTTTCATTTGATATATAGCAATATCATCTGCTCGTTCTCTATTACTATGTATATAGAACCTTGCTGTTGCCAGTTTTCATTTTAGCCACTTCAGAAACAACTTTTTACCAATTCTTATCGATCTTGTGTTTCTGAACTGCCTTTGCAGCATAATCAACTATATTGTCCAGTTTTTGTCTATGCAAGACATAGTTAAGACAAACAAAGTGTTCATTCGCCACTTCTAATTAGCTCAACTGTTCTGAATCTGGTTTGCATCCTCTGTCATCAGCTTTTTACATTCATCAACGGATAGAAGGTATCGTATTGCAATATAGAGGCAGGTAATAAGGATTGGCATGAGTTGAATCACACTGTTATTTCATGGTAAAAAAATGGTTACAGAAGCTACAACTAAGTTTTGGCAAAGTTGTTTGAACAGAAATTGATGACGAGTTTCTTGAGGGCATTATACTACTATGGAACATGCAAACATAACCAAATACTTGGGTGACTAACAATCATATAGATCATTTTTTTCTCGTTTCGATGAGGAATAACGGAACAACAGAGGGTTTAACTGCCTTGGGAGAAACCTGAAATATCGATGGAGGGTTTGTGAAATCAACGAATGTGTTGCATTATCACAGTAATTTAGTTCAATCTCCACTTCTTTTGAACGTTTTTTACTTGCCAGTGCCCCCATTTGGTTTCCATTTTCAAGTAAACAGAGAAGGCTTAGAAGGTAGAAGACTGAATGAAGTATCCTGAGAATCATGCAAAAATAGGAGGATATTGAAGCTTATGCATCACCTAAAAGCATCTATTGTGCATAGAGAAACAAAATTGTGAAAACAAAAAAATTTCCACCAGCAACTTGCAACTGCAGAGTCTGCCATGCAAGAACTAAATATAAATAAACCACAAAGCATAAAAACTGACAAGAAAAGCAAAGTCTGCTGCCTACACACTATAGGAATCTGAGAGTTTTTACAACTCAAAGCAATCTTGCTTCAGAAACCAAAGGGACTAAAACAAAAAGAAAAAAACAAAAAGAGAAGAAGGAAAAGTTTTGTCATCTATCTCTACATATGAATGCCTAAATACAAGAAGGCGTTTTGAAATGAATAACTGAAGCAAAACAAGATCAAGAATTACTAAATAGTCAGGGCAAAACCGGTTCTCACCACTTGGAATTTCCTATTGGGATGCATAAAGGAGAAGATAGACTTCTGCTTCTTTGGTTTCCCTCCAAAGATGAATGCCCGTAAAGGGACTCGAGACTTGCTCATAGTGTGCTGCAACTGCGGTTGATCGCTAGTAATGCCAAACTCTTCATTCAACTGTTTTAGCGTCTTCTCGATTTCAAGTTGAAGTACACTTATATGATCTAGACCTGTCTGGAGTTCTTCTCTAACCTTATTGTTCTCTTGTTTCATGTTCAAAACCTCACCTTGTAATTTTGCAGCTTGGTGACTGTTGAATTGGATTTCTTCCTCCTCGACGCCTTCCTTCAGAGCTCTCGTGATGTCCTCCTGTATGCTGCACAATGATGCAGACCTGCACTTCAGTTCGTCTTTCAGGGTGGCACTTTGCTCCAACCACATGGTCAGTTCTGTCTGTATCTCTCTGAAGTGCTTGTAAATGGGCCTGGCCTCTGATTTTATCTGTGTTGAAGCATTTCCTTCCGATTTCTTTTTCTCTTTGAGTTTCGATGTTTCATCCTGTAGATCCTGAACTTCACTCTTGAATTTCTGGACCTGATGATATGTTGTGCTGAATCTTAACCAGAAATCCAAGTTCTCATCCAGTATTGCATCAATAGCCAACCGGAGCTTCTCTTCGACAGGTGAGATGGTGGGAGGTTTGTCAACAAAAACCAACTTGATTACATCTACTCTCTCTATTGAGGCAGGGGCACTAACATCTTCTACCACTTCCACATCCACACTTTCCGATTCAGGTTTAACACTTCTATCTTCAGGCGCATCAGGTGGTACGCCTTTCTCTTCTGCTGCATCCTTATTGCTTTGCAGCTGGTTTAACTTTTGACGAAGTTGTTGAATTTCTTGATCCCTCTTGAGAATAGCTTCTTTTAGTTCTCTCATTTGCACTGTCATATCAAATTGCATATCCCTCTCTCTCTTCTCCACATCAATCAACTTCTTTTTGATATCTTTGTAATTCCTGAGAACCGTTGTATATTCTTTAAGCAGGACTTTCTCTCGATCATCGGTCCCACTCAAGAGTAAGTTCAGCTCATCTCCCTTCAACAAGTCCTCTAGTGCTTCATCTTTGATGGAATTGTCCAAGAACGCAACTGATTTCTTACTTGGTATTTGAGCTTCTTCTTGTTTAGAAACAGATGGCTCAGAACTCTGAACATTTACATCTACTTCTTTCACATCCTCGTTCTCGTCTGTTTTGGAAGCACGGATGAGCTTGCCACTGATACCTGGATTCAAAACAGGAACCTTTTTAGCTTTGATCTCCTCCTGCAACTTGTTTTCAGTGGAGGAAGTCTTTCCCATCGAAACCTTTTGATCTTTGATCTCCTCCCGTGACTTGTGTCCTGAAGACGACGACTTCCCAGCAGAAACCTTTTGATCTTTGATCTTCTCCTGCAACTTGTTTTCAGAAGAAGACGGTTTGGCCTCTTTTTGTGATGAATCACTTTCGTCTCCATCCTCATCTGGCTTTACATTACTTAGCTTCTCCGACAGTTGACCAAGACTTGAACGAGCTTCAGCAAAGTTCGACTGGAGATTGCTGTTCTGTCTCTCCACGTTCTTGTTTAGAGCCTCAAGCCTGTTCAGTTTTTCCTCCATTTCTTTCACCCTGGTGCTCAGATTACGCTTATTACCAATCAGACTCTCCTTTTCATTCTCCAATTTCTTTATCTGTGCATGGAGATCATCCGCTTCCATCCTCAATGAGTTAATAAGAACTGTCTGAGATGAAACTGAAGTTTCCAAGCTGATCACCTTATTGACAAGCTCGTCTATCTTCTCTGCCAGTTCAGTCACTGTCATAGCCTCCATCGAGCTCAAATCCAAAGGCGTTATACTCTTCTCATCTACTGGATCAATTTCTGTCGACAGTTCCACCAAATCACTCACATCTTTAAGTGCGCACTCTGATTCACCTCCAGCTTTATCATCTTTACTCGTGTATTGCTCATCCGTCTCTTCTTTAAGACACTCGCGTCTGAGTGACTTGAGAAGCTCACGAGCAGACTCAATCTTCTTGAACTCCTCTTCGGCTTCTCTCGTTGACTGTTCTTGTTTCTCCTCCAACGCAGTCAGAGTTTCTTGGCACGATTTCAGGGCTGCCTCGGCCATCAATGTGCGAGCCTCATTATCCTCAATGACTATCTCTACATCAAACTCATCCTGCATCCTGCACACCTTGTTCTGCATCTCCACGATCTGGTTCTCAATTTCCCAGTACTTTGCCAGCCCGCTTTCGTACGAACTCTTCACAAACTCCTTAACTGTTTGCAGTGTTAGAGTTTCTTTGTGAAGCTTTTCAATCTCCACCAGAGCTTCCTCCCTGCTCATACCGGACTTGATGCCAGCTTTTTTCTTCTTCTTCTGGCCTTTCGATGATTTCTTGACTTGGAATGGCTTCGTAGCTGTGCTTAAGAGGCCTTTAAGGTTTTCCATTGGTGCCTTGGGGACTTTTGGCACATTGGCCATGTTCCCTAATGGGATCTGTGAACTTTTTGGCATCTTGGGGGTCGGACAGTATTCATCTTCGTCCATTGCAAACTGAACCTGTTCCGGGAATACAGTTGCAATTGTGTGATTAGCATTTTGCAGTTCTTTGGACAACATGTCGTATCGATCAGCCAAGGCTTTGAACGCGCGGTAAGATTCTTCAACAGAGTTTATGATCTCTGGCCTTCTCTTGTAGTACATTTCAGCCCTCTTGGCAAAGGAGTCTCCATCTTCTTCAATGAGCTTAAGCATATTCTGCACTTTCTCCTCCATGTCTACAGTGTAATAAATCTTACTATTAAGAGTTCATTTACGTATAAATACGGTGTGTATACGGATCTAAGACATTGTATAATATATGCTGAATCAAATCTATCTTGAGGTCTTACAATCTGGGATTCACAGAAGGAATTTCCCAGGAAAAAGACATGCAGAATATGCCTAAAAACATGGAGGAAAATAGTTTCAGACTCAATGTCAATGAACTTGAGTACAAGAATCCTCTGGGATCATCAATCTTTTGATCATGTCCATTTCTCAGTTCTCATCTTGAAAGAACACTATGGATCTTTGAAAATCTAAACTAAAAGCATAAATCAAATACAAACTACTGATAACAAACAAACAAGAACGTCTTCGTTTCCTCGTACTTGGTATGAGATCTAACTACAGAAACTCAGAAATCAAATCATCTGAAAACGAAACAAGAAAGATATGACATAGCCTATTGATGTTGCACAAGACAATTAAGAACTCCAATCATGTAAAGCAATCAAACAAAGAAACTGAAAGCCATGCATCAAGACAGGATCTATCAGCCTCATTCTTCTTTCCTTGAAAAATTAGGTTGTCTGGAAAAAAAAGAGATACAGACATTTGGACCTCAACCAAAGGATAGCCTGGAAGTCAAAATGACTGATCTACCCCTGAAAATCGGACAACGACCCCACAATCATAGAAATCAAATAGGGACTAAATTGCAATCTCTCATTCATCACCTTAAGCATGTGCAGCCATGTATGTAAATACTCGAAAGAAGAGTAATAGTAGAAGAGGACTACTCTTGCTTCAGACTGTTCAAGCTAAACCCCGTTAACAAGTATGTGTCCTATCAAGACTACATCTTTTGTTAAAACGAAATGCACGTAGATCGACGGACATTTCAACGATATTAATCCAACACGTAAACATCGAACATGTCAGATTCTTGAATCCAATGGATACAAAAACCATGTCACCATTTCCAGCATCAAGATCAATCTCAAAAACAACACATACGAAAGATCAGCCCAGGAATAAAGAAACACTATAATGCATCGAATCCCAACAAAACTTGTACATTGATCTTGCATGAAAACCAAAAACACATCGAACCCTTTTCTTCTGTCAATGCAGTAATAGAAAAGACAAAGGGGGGCGTGTGCACAACGTACCCATCATGCTCTGCTCGAGCCATTTCGACTGCTTTGTCCGGATGTGGCTAGCCCACCACCACGAACATGCATTGCTCGCAGCTCTCTGCAACATTTTGCTTCAACCAAAAAGCAAAAATCCGATCTTTATTGCTAAAACTGTTGATACTAATCAGAATCAGAAACTCTTTCTCTCCTCTCAGACAATTCCTTCACATGGCATTGATGAAGAACGAGGAAGAGAAAGAGTTTCAGCTTGAAAAGCGGAGGGGAAAAGGGGCGAATTATACAGCTCAGGATCAATGTTTTCGTTGGGACAAGAACAGGAGACGCAGCAACAAATCATTGTTTAAGACAACGTTGTGGGATCATTTGGTTTATGAGGTTTTTTAGCTCCAAAAGTGGCGTTCGGCCCTCCACAAAGTAGCCAACCATTCACTGCGAACGTGGAGTCCACTGCCATCAAACACCACGGCATATTCCCTCTAATGCAACACTAATAAATTAATTAATTAACAAAAACAATAATAGTAATTCAAGGAAAAAAAATAACGGGAGAAATTGCAGTTTTAGTCCCGTACGTATTGATTTCGATAATTTTGTCTTGTAGTTTTAAAATTCTCATAAATTGAGTACAAAAATGACACAAAATTTGCTAAATGTCAGAAAAGCACCAGTTAGGTGCACTTTTCTTAATCATTTGAACAAATTTTAGTTATTTTTATTGTAAATGTGTAAAAATTCTAAAATTACTGGATATGACTAAAATTGCCATCATATACTTACAGAACTAAAAATGTAATTTTTTTCAAAAAAGAAAGTGAAGGAGAAAAAGGTGCAACACTTTTTTCGTCCGTTTTTTAGCAATTCCAGGTCTATTTTTGTTGTTAATTTGTGAATTTTTTTTTAAAATTACAAGACTTAAATTGCTAAAATGAATTCATATAGGACTAAAATTATCACCCTCATAGTTATATATAACTTAAAGATGTTATCTGTAACTAATGAAGAATTTTCTATCATACTTTCATGTCATACATTAACATCATATCCACTCATATATTACATACATCCCACCATATGTGAATCAATGATTTTCTTTTTTAAAAAAATAAATCGATTACAACTATTCTTATTGAATATTAATATTTAATAAGAACCATTAAATTGAATAAATTGAATCCGACGAACACCTATTATTACAGTAGAAACAACACTTACTATGTATTAGAAACAACTTACTATGCATATTGCGTGATTTGGACCCAGAACCTCTAATTACGTCATGAAACTTCAATTTCACAAATTGAACCACGTCTTATGAATTGATAAATTAATAGTGCGACATCAATGTACACCTGAAAATGTAATAGAATATACCACCACCTTTAGCTACCTTTCAAGAACAATTTAATAATTTGAAAAATTGTAATAATTATTTAATTCAGATGAATTTTAATATAAGGCTTCTTTAATTATAGATACAACTCTAAAGTTTGAGCTAGTATTAAAAAAATATCTCTTTAAGTTTCAATTTAATAATTTTTTTAGTATTTTTTTTTAATTACAAATCGTGGTTGATATGAATATCGTCTATATAGCTGTAAAAAGATGAAGAATTATTTTATTTCCCCACTTTTTTATGAAATATGTGGTTTGACGCAAATTGTTCTTAGGGTTATTTGTAATGTTTTTATTAAATATTTGGTGTAATTACTACAAAATTTTATTAAAATTTTGAGTACTTTTTTTTATGTCGTACATATACACTTATATTATATAATATAGTGAATTTATTTTTTATTGGAATAACATACGTATCTATACCTTATATGGGGGGGGGGGAACTCTTTTTGGTATTTTCATGTCTATCATTTTTTAAAATTGCTTTTATTTAATCTTTATTTTCTCTCAATATTTTTTTAATAATTAACTTTTTATAATATATTTATTTATGGAAATTCATTGTTTTTTATATGGGCCTGATGAATAATCTGGATATCCCACCAAACATTCTGGCCCAGATCCGTAACCCAACAGCTGGCCTAATTAATCATTGGGGCTGCAGAGTATAATGGGCTAGGGAAAAATCAACATGAATATTGGACCTATCTATTTCATTCCGGGCTTACAACTGGGCCCGTAAAGTATAAAAATAATAGAAAAATATTAAATTATAAAATTAGATTTTTAAAATTATATTTTTGATCTTATAACTTTAGGTCACTACCACTTTTGGTCCTATAACGTATTTTATTTAGACATATAATCTTTTTTTTTTTTTTTGACAAATTTAGTTCTGAACACTTCACATTTGATCATTTTTTTCGCAAATTTAGTCCTATATTGACAAATTTGATCCTAATGACTCATAGTTACAAGATAAAAAATAGAAGCTATTCACTGTAAAGGGCACCAAAATTGTCAACACGGGACTAAATTTATAAAAAAAATGATAATATGAAATATTCAGGACTAAGTTCGTAAAAAAAAGAACTAAATGTATAAATAAAATAAATTACAAGATAAAAAATGCTAACGATTTAAAATTATAGGACTAAATATATAATTTTGCCAATTACATTAATACTCATGTTAGTGTAGAATTTATTGTACATATTGAGAATTGTTTAATAAAACTCCTTTGAAAAGAGGAAAGCCACATTTTACATAATAAACCAAGTTGTATTTATTAGTTGAACATGATTTGAAGTTCGGCTCAAACTCGATTAAAATATATATATATATATATATAATATAAACAAGAAAATCGAATTATTTGTGCTCGACTTTTGTTCAGCATAGTTAATGTTCATAGGAATTTGACTCGACTAAAAAGGTATTTTGGCTGAACTTATAAGCTCATTAAAGTATTTTATTAGATGTTTTAAAAATTTAGAAAAGATTACAGAGTGTTTGATAATTTTTTGGATAAATTATTTAATATTTCTTGAGGTTAAGTTTAATTACACGCATCCGCAACTCTTAGCAAAATTACAAGTACATTTTTAACATTGTAGATTTAATTATAAATATACCCCTTATTCAGTGTCAAAATTTTACCCACACCCCTTTACGGAATGTACCTGTAAAATTGCAAAAAAATATATTTGGGTAATTAGGCCTAACATTAAGGCTTGTCTATATAATTATCCTGAATTTTTGGGTAATAAAGCTTTTTTTTTTTTAATAAAAAAACTTATAAAATCCAGAAATAAAATGTTGAGAGCTTATAAATTACGGTAGAAAAGGTACGACAATCTTAACTTTTTTTTAAAAAAATATTAAAAACCTCTTTAATATTGTTTATATCAATCACAAACCTATTATGTTAACATCTTATAAATTTTATCATTTTATTTTATCCAAACACTTCTATATCTTATTTTTAGAATAAAATCAAATATCTTATGAACTTCAAAAATGTTTTACAAATATGTATGGAATTATAACATTTTTTTAATACAATTTTAACTAAACATCCTCTAAAGAACCAATCAAGTCCAAACACAAAATTAGGCTTGTTTGGTTTTGTTTTCTCAATTCCAATTTTTAATATTTTCAAGTGAGTTGCTGTTTTTTATATTGGTGGTTTTGTGTGAAAAAATACAATATGTTTGGATTAATATATTTTTTGATGAATTTTTTTATGAAAAAACGTGATAGAATAAAAATATGTTTGACTTAAAATGTTTATAATTTTTTGTTGACAAAAGACGTGATAAAATAAAAATGTATTTGAATTAGGATATTTTGTGATAATTTTTGTATGAAAAGACGTGGTAGAATAAAAATAAATTTAAATTATGATATTTTGTGATAATTTTTTATACGAAAATACGTGGTAGAACGAAAATATATTTTGGGATTATGATATTTTATAGGTCTTTTTTTATGAAAAACATGATATTCTGTTATTTTTTTTTATAAAAAAATGATGGAATGAATCTCAAAGAATTTATGGAAAAAAAGAAATCATAATTTTGAAAAGCAAAATCCAAATTTCAGCCACAATTTGCTCCAAGCAGCAAGCCCCAATAATGAAACATTGAACAATCATCATAAATGAAAACAAAGGGAATGGGGCCAACCCTTTTCAGATTTGAAACCTATTTTTCTATGAACACAATAACTGCTAGGCCAATCACACAGTCATCATCATCATCACCACCACCACCAATCAGCACAGAGCATACAACAGCCACAAACAAATAACAGGAGGCAATGAGGGTCTTGGAGCTATTACCAATTGACCTGAAAAAACACAAGTGTCTTGTGTTGTGAAGCCCACTAGACAGCAACATAACCACACTTTTTCTCCACAAATAACAAATGGTCACATGCCCCTGCCAGTTTGGCATCATGTCAAGCCCACAAAAGACCTTCTTCAACATGGAATGGGAAGTTCTTCACCAGTATTGCATTTCTGCTCGATATTTGATTTGAAATGGATCGTTAAAAACTCATTTCACGTGTATTTGTAAAGTAACAAACAAAAACTTGAGCCCAACTCTTGGTTTCGACAAGAATTTGAAGCTCTGCTTGTGTACTACTCGATTAGTCGAATGATGCAAAGAAAATATAGGTAAAAGGGTCAGCTCAAGCTCGTTTTATGTTAAACTCAATAACGCTTGTTTCGACATAACGTTTGATGCTTGATAAAAAAGCAACCATGTTTGAATAGTAACAGACTGAATCCATTTATGGCCCTCCATAGTGTGATTTTTGATGGATGGTATACCGAAGGAGCAAAAGATTAATAACGAATAATAATCCCAAACACGAAGTAGTTTTGCATCTTGCATTATTCAAAAGATAGTCACTGAAAGAACAGCAGAACGTCTTCCAAAAGAGTGAAAATTCAGCAAGTGAAACCGATATGTACAGTGAGCATTAGCAGCTTAGATCCATCAGACGAGCGACAATTTATTTACATCCAGAGAGTTCAAAGTCTTAAACATTTCAAACATAGTCTCGATGGTGGTATTTACACTAACCAAAGCAGCAAAATATGTCGAGAGTTTCCTCCAGCCACGGTCGACATAAGCCTAACACTGATAACCTGAAGAACACCGTCTCCTCAGATTTCCAGCAACTTCTTCAACTTAGGACATATACTCTGTAGAAGTTGATGGTTCTAAAATGACAACAAAATGTAGTAGTAATCAGCACAGCCAAGCATTGCAGCAGCTTCAAAAATTGTGGAGTGAGGAAAGCCAACGCTCCATGTACTCCCTACCCCCTGCAAAAGCAAAATGAAATAATGCGACGAGTACTCAGTTTCTAGAAGCATGAATCCCCTTAGGATGATGCAGAATATTAGATTTCCTCAATAGGAGTGTAGGAACGTGAACACAACGAAGTTAATGCATGATGATGATGTGGAGCAGGCATATTGTCGGTCCTCAAGTGTGCATGATTGGGACCGCTTAACGACATTCAAGAAATAGAGCAACATAAAATTTAACTTCTGCATGTTGCTTGAGGTTGGAACAAATAAGGCACTGAGAGAGCATACCGTCGCCAGTAATAGGTAAAAGTTGGTTCAAGAAATTCTTCCTAAACCCCTTAAGGATCTTAGAGTGGAATCATCACAGACAGTAATTGTGTCCACATGCTCCAAATAACTTAAGTTCAATGAAAAGATAGAAAGTACTTTTTTTTCCTAACCCAATGCACACAAGATTCTGCACTATCTGCTATTTCCATGCATGAATTTTGTCCATTTTAAAGTTGTTATGCATGAACGAATACTATCCCTCCACAAAGCTACGTGTGGTTCAGTCAAGCAGCACAGTCGACGAAAAGCCATATCCTAACAATGAGGTAAAATAAAATTGCAACCGTGTAAACCAGTAAAACTATTCTCCTTATAATAGAGTACAGCCACGTATATAAGCTAGAACATGGTTTGAAAATGATTCAGCAGCCAACAAGGCTTCCCCCTCCCCCAAACACAAACTAGCCTGGGACCTATTAACTTCTGTAAAAATGACATCATGGAGATAAAACAAGCCGAATCTAAAAGATGTGGGCAGTTGGCAGTGGAAATAGTTTCTCATCCTATTCTTTGATGTCCAGCAGGCACAAGATAGAGCGTTTGACGAATCACACATAGAACAATATAGACCAAATCACCAATTCATATATGGATTATATCATGTTATCACGGTTAAATAACAAACGCAATCCATAAGATCGCGAACGAGCAAAAGCATCCAAACATGTTCGATGTTTCCATATACGGCCTAGGCCTTACCAGCAGAATAATCATTTGGAAGTTTCTTAACAGCACTCAAGAACTGAATACTAGGCTCCTCGCCCTTCTCCTCTACTTCTTGGAAGTTATGCCTATAGCAAGGCACCAACACAGCAAAACTATCATCAACCTCATCATCACCCAGGAAACCAGGGGCATGATTCTCCACCCACCCGATGGACCAGTCCGAGTCATCAGATTCTGATCCTGATAAACAAACACCGTCCGATGGCACCAATACAATATCATACTCTTTGTCAATCCTCCTGCTCCTCTCTTCCCTACTCTTCCATTTCCTCTTTGCTTTCCTACTCGAGCTCGACGAGGGCACCCTTCTATCACCCCCTTTCATTGAGTAAAACTTCAGATTTTCAGCCTCTCCTCTCAATCCTAAGCCCCATTCACCGAAAGGATTTATGGAGTTTATCAATGATCCATTTGAGACTTGCTCTTTATCTTTCCCACCCAACCACAACCATGAAAATCTAGTGAAGGAAAGCGCCATTTTTCCTCTTTTTCCTCTCCAGACAGCACAAGAACAGTGTTTATATATTTGGAGATAATAGAATCAAGAAATTGGAGTTGTCAAGAATCCGAGCTCAATTAATATCAATAAATTTCAAATCAATTCAATCCAAGGCTCCAAGCCCACGAAGGAATATCTATCAGCAAGTGTTTCCAACTCTAGGAACTCCAGATACAGAATGCTAAAATAGAAGCAAGTGATCGACCAATAGTCCCTTCAAAGAGTTATTGTACCAAAATTTGAAGAGTCAAAGAATTTTTATCAGTACAAAATTCTAAATTTAAGTTCAAGAAACATGCCACCATGTCGACAGCCGTACAACTCAGACTCAAAGACCAGTCTTGATTGAGGAAAATTATCAAACACCCACCTCCCAATAACCCACAAGAACACTTCAGTTTAAGAGTCGTAAACAAACAGAGAACCCAATTATGGGGGGGGAAAAAATCCTATTTAGTAAAATTCAAGAAAATGAATATTAAAGGGAAAAAAAAGACCCTTTTGCTCATCTCATCACCCATATAAAGATTGGACTTTGTGAAAGTGTCAGCATAAAATCAAACTGCAAAATCACCGTAAAATCCGAAACCGTATCTGGGACTGAAGAAACAAAAGGAGATATCACCGAAAAATGCGAGATTTCTCAAAAGAAAATGAGAAACCCAGAAACGATAACAAGAAGAGTTTGAAACCCAAAGGGAGTGGAAGACTTCTAATAACTATTTCTCAAAGAATTCCATTTCGTTAAACAATTTAAGGATGACCCTTATCTGACTTTCTCTCTCTTCTATGGCTTTTATCTCTCACACACCAACACAGTTTCTACAACAGAAAGTGTGGTGGGGTGCGGCCAACGTATATGTACATATTTATATAGGTGTAATGATTATTTTCTTGTCTCCACTTATTTTGAAAAAATATCAAATTGGCCCCCCATATTTTCTTATTTAGACAATTGGACCTTTAGTTTGGAAAAATTCTGCTTGGGTTATCTTTTCTCTTTCTTTACTTGCACACTACTCCTTCCATGTCAAGTCAAATTTTTTTAATTAGAGGTCCATGAAAGAACATAAATTCACATTTTCCCTCAAAATTTTAATGTTTTTTCTTTTTTACGTTTTTCATTCTTATTTAGTACATGTAAAAGGGAGTTAAATTCTCCCCAAAGTCCTTCTATTACACGATAATACAAAAATATGACAAGATTCGCATATTATCAGTACTCGAGATGTGAATAATTATTAATGATCGAACACGTGGCAATAGAGGGAGAAAATCATGCAATTCTTTTTCTAAAAAAACTCTAATCAAAATTGAGTGTTATTATATTTGAACAATCAGATTACAAGTGTATATTTTCTATATGATTGATCATTCTTCCTAAACTGTACACCAATACATGCAGACCTAATTTAAATAAGAGATTTTCTTGCCATATGTACTATTGAACCAATTAATAAAACACTATTTTTGAAAGTCAAATAGAACACACATTTTGACAATATCTTTATTTTTGTCTCAACCGTCTATACTAATTTGACAGTCAAACGATTTTTACAAAATCGGACCCCTGCGACCTTGACCCCTTTCTTTGGTTTTCAAGATAGTAGATTGGGACCATATGCTTGTTGATATAGAGACGGGAGGGATTTCGACTAATCTCCCATCAGACTTGATGTTTCTATTAAAATAAAAAAGTTACAATCTCAATCAAATTCAAATCTACAATATAAACAGAACGATCAGAATCATTATTAGTTATATCAAATTTTTGTTCTTGTAAATTTACATTTCCATCCCTCAAAAGACACCATCTGCAAACTTGTGGAAAAGGAGCATCATGCATTATATTTTCCATGGTTGTTGATTCCCCAGTTGTCAAAGTTGATATTTGGAAGTTGTCACACAAGACTCACATCTTCTTTGAAATTTATCTTGCTTTTGAAAGGTACATATGTATGGTAAGCATCTCAAATTGGGAATATTGATTAGAAATTGATTGAATGTGAAGGAGATAGAATTACAACATCATATAGTTTGGGATAAATTTCATTCACATTCTCTCAAATTAAATTAAATTATACAAATACACTCTGTATTTTATAAAATTACAGCGACATTCCCTAAGGGGTGTTAGTGTAATGTTTTTTAGAGAGTATTTTGTGTAAGTTTTGCATGTGAATAGGAGGTGTAACTATAATTTTATAAAAAGTAAAGGGTACTCGTGTATTTTGGGCTAATCTCAAAAAGATACCAATGTAATTAACCCTATAATATAATCATAATAAAGAAAATTTGTGAGCATAGCTCAAGATGGGAAATAAAAGAGAACAAGAAATCCGCAGTTCTCATTATACTGTTTACATCTCGAATTCATCGTAAATATATATTTTTTTAAAACAACGTGTATGATGTTGGATAATCTCCTGAAGGTGAGCTCATGCCCTAGCTCTATTTCAAATTACGGATGGATCAACAAAAAAATTATATAATTTTTTTTAAAATGGTGCCCCTCATTTAATATTTTTATGTATGTTTTTGTACTTATAAGAAAATAAATATAATATATACATATGGAGTGATATTAACATTATTATATTTTTTTTCTTATAAATATAAAATTATTACATGAGAATGTTAAATGAGGGGTAAAATTGAAGATTTATATAATTTCTCTGCGTTAGCATTTTCCGTCCGAACCATAACAAAATGGGGTCAGGTGTAAACGATGAATTCTCATAAAGGTGTAAGTGTATTTGTGGAATTTTTTTGGGGAAAAGTTTAATTTTGTATTTTTATATGAAGTTTAAATGTAATTAACCCTACTATTTTCTTTTTAAATTTACCTGTATGATGTAGGGTAATCTCCTAAAAGTCATATATAGACCTAATAATTTAGCTCAATTTTAAATTATAGAGTATGGACAGGCCAAGATCCTTGCCTTTTTTATTTAGATAGTTTCGAGTCGACTCTTGCTCGATCCAAATTCAAGTATATATGGGCTCATGCTCATCATTTCCAAACCTATAGTTCATTGTACAACAAGAAAAACTTATAAATATGAATCTCCATGCCTCAAATACAATTTTTTCTACCGTAATACTTCGTACCATTTTAAATATTTCTCCTCCATGATTTATCTAACTTGGACATCATAGAACTATAACTAAACATATCCGTGACCTATTAAATTATTTTATTAAACACTCTGACTTTAGCTTTTCTCCACTTTTTACTTTTATTTTCGAAACCCTCTACAGCTAAATTTACAACTTATATTTACCGCAAAAACAAAAATTATACAAACACCCATCGAAGCTTGTTCGACCCACTAAAATTTCAAAGAATCAATTATTTCGAAATAAAATTTCACACAAAACTATTACAATAAAAATATTTATATTGCAATTAATTTTCATATAATCAATTACTCAAAAATTGAGATCAACTAACCCTACATGTCTTTATCACTACAAAGAAAATTAAGTGGGGGGTATAGATTCTCAAATGTTGAATAGGCACATAGGTGCACTCATACTACCTTTGCTTTCTGCATAGAAATTACTTAGAATTTGCCACAGCTTCCACCCCAAACAACAAGAAAATGACTTTACTGGGGGGGTGTTCAAATTCCAAAAGGAATGTAAAAGAATAAGTATACTTCTCAAAATATCAAAAAGGAAGAAAGATGACACAAATGCATTTCCAAATTTGTGGATAAGATGGGATCTATGTGGGGTTGTGACCACAAGACCATGTACAAATATCCAAAACATTTGGCTCTATCTTCGCAACTGAGTAAATCGATTATAATTACGTTATGTAATTTATTCCTTATAATATGTAAAATGAGCAAATATCTCTTCATAAAAAATAAATTAGCAAATTATCTCCTCATGTTTTAAAAAATAAGCAAATTATCCCCCTATCAATTGATAGAGGGGGTAATTTGCTATTTTATCTTTCGCAGGCATTTTTTGCTCATTTCTCATATCACATGGGGGTGAATTGCATCTTTTCCTAATTTTAATCAACTGCATTTGTAATGATTAATAGGATAAATTACAACAAGCTTTCTAAAAATTTAACATAATTATGCATACTCTATTATTGTTTGAAAAATTACAAATACCCTTTGATATTTAATGAAATTATGCGATCCTTGGATAAAGGCCCGAAACTATCAACTTTACCTTTGTCGTTTTTAATTTCTTTGTTCAAATTTGAAAAATTGTAAAAAAAAAAAAAAAAATTGACGAGGTAAATTTTCTTCTTGCCCTTCTAGTCCATAAAAAAAATTGAGAAATTTGATCAGTTTACCTCAATAAAATGGATAAAACTTTAAAGAGACTAATAAAATAGGTTAGTTGTTGGACAAACATTAAAATTAGGAGGAGTATTGATAATTTTTCAAACAATAAAAAAGTATTTGTAATGATGTAAATCTCAATAGAGCCGTCGTAATTTACCTGAAAAACTATATATGAATTATTAATATCAAATATTTACAATTCATCAATAACTACAATTAAAATAAAATAATAACTCACATTAATAGAATTCATATAAATAACTGATGGGATCTAAATTTTGCTAATTGAACTAAACCCCGATAACAACTCTATCATCATCATTCAGGTTCTTCACACTTATGCATATACTAACATCAAATCACCGACTTCTGTCGAAATTTGACCTAATCGATAATTTATTAACTCTTTTTTTCTAGGAAAAAGAAAATTGTTAATAAGTAGGAAAGTTTTGGAGAAAATTAGAATTAGACGACGTTATGCTCACCCCTCACAGGATGGTTCTAATCTTCGATTAACTAGCCGTCGTCGCATATCATCTTTTTATCTATCCACCCCATCAATTTTTTTTATTTTTTTTTTAAAAAATATAATAAAATCAAAGTTGATAATACCAAACTTTCATCCAAGAATTATATAATTTTATCAGATATTAAGGGCTAATGATAATTTTAAATCAATAAGAGGCATTCGTAATATGCCAAATTTTAATTTGTTGTAATTTATCTTTTTAAGTAATTAAATAAAAACATGACCTTATAATTTTAATTAAAAAAATTGACACTATTGATTTGGAGAATAATTAAATTTAAAGTTTATAAACAATTATGGAAAGCATGATAATCCCTTGAGTATCAAGCTATCTCTCCCTTTTTCCTGACTTTCCAATTTGTGGTGGCCCTTGTTTGACAATTATAAATGGTACTGGTAATTTAATTTCATCCAAAGATCAATAGCAGTTAAAATCTAGGGTAAATTACATCTGCACCCCTTAAAATTTAGTATAATTATAAATATATCTTTATTAAATAGAAAATTATATTTACCCTTCTTGAGATTTGTAAAACACTACAATGCGTTCATTTATCTGGCAAAAAATAAATAAATTTTGAAAAAGACTAAAACCTCCTTAAACAAAATTTCATTAGGAAGGTAAATGTAATTTCCAATCTAACAAGGATGTATTTATAATTATATTAAATCTCAAGGGATGTGAATGTAATTCAATCTAATGTATAAGAATAGCACCGGAAGTTGTCGTTGGCCTCATCCTTCTAGCTTTATTCTTCTAGTACTACCTCCTGCGTGAGAGGCAAGAACGGGTGGTCCGGCGGCTCAAAGTATTTGTTTTTGTAATATTGTCTTAGATCAATGGTTAAGTTTGAGATCTTATAAATAAGTTTAAATCTCACTGGATATGTGAGTATTTCTCCCACTGTAAGTGAGTTTATTATAATTTATTTCATGATCGACCTGATAATTATCTGAAATTATTGAGATATTTATGTAATTATATAATCACCATTTAAAAAAATAAAAGCAATATTTATCGAGTCAAGTAACACTTTTTTAACTTAACTAATGATATCTTAGATCAATGGTTAAATTTGAGTCTTATCAAATATGTGTGGATATTTCTCTCACTTACTCTGAGATTATTATAATTTATTTCATAATTAACCATTAATTAATTATGTAATCACCTTTTTGTTTTAAGGAAAAAACGTAACACTTCTTTTCAGGCCAATAAACCGATACTAAAGTTGCTTTTGCAACTGCAAGAAAGGATCTCGGAAATGCCATAGAACCAAAACTCAATATTAAACTTAATTTATGTCAAGCACATGTTTGAAAAAATAAATTAAGCTTGTATTAATACAAGAGAATGAAATCTAGCTAACAACCTGCTAACTAACCAAATCTAAAAATAACACAAAATCCTAACAAACAGATTAATAATATAGAAAAGGACAAAAGTACAAAACTGTACAGAAAAGACAAAAAGGAGGTCACTAGCGACCTATATGACTGAGCTCGTAAGCGACTTGGAGGTCAGCGATGCGACCTCGAGGACAACCACGCTACCTCGCGGACTTGCACATTGTTCACATATATAATTTATAATGAATTTTTGTTAAACTTATTATTTTAAAAAAAATCTGAAAGATAATTTTTGCGCTTGTAAAATATTAGTAATGATAAATTTATAATTGAAGAGATTAAAATTAAATGGGGTTCGTTGAAATATGAAAAATTCAGTTAGAAATACCTTTATTTTCTCCAAGTTATTTTATAAACTTATTTTTCAGAAATTCTCTCAACATTTTGTAATATCTTACAAGCTCTTTAAAACTTTTAATCTTATGCAAACACTTTGTAATTAACATTATTAAATAAAAATAAATAAATTACAACGAGTTCATATAAGATTTGACATAATTATGAATACATCCTCATTTGAAAAATTATCAATACTCCGTGCATTTTAATGGCTATACAACAAGTTTCATGTGCTATACTGATTAAATGTTCTCGTGGATTATAAATTAAAATTTACTTATTTTAATAAAATATATGAATTTTTTTATGGATCAAGTGGATAATTTTTACGATCCACTCCATCTGATTTATTTATAAAATTTTATTGTAACAAAAAAAATAAAAAATATATAATTATCCCATATAATAAATATAATATTGATAGAACTATTGTAGACGTGTGCTTTATGTAATGTAATGGAATAATATCTTGTAAAAGAAAAAAGAAAAAAAAAAGATGGGGTAGAAAGCAAATATGGTTTGTACATCTTTTTGACTTTTACAAAAATTGACCACATCCTTATCTTTTTTACCTTTTGTTGCTACACTTTGAACATTTCCACGTGCATCACCCCCACCAAAACCTATTATAACGATTGGATTTATTTTTTGAGTGTTTTGTTTTATTTTATTTTTTGAAGATTGAAAGATAAATAAAGATAAATATGTATGTGTTGAAAAATATTATGTACATTTGAATTTATTTTTAGAGATGATTTAAAATAATTTAAAATAAGTGTTCTATGTTTGATGTTATGTTTCGGAAAATGAACGTTATTATTCATTGTCAAATTATTATCAAATCACGTTTCTTATATATATATATATATATATAAATGTTGTATGTTTAATATTGTATTTTTTGAAGACAAAATCATTATTCATTGTCACATCATATTTTTTTTATATTATATTTATACATGTGTTATATATATATATATATATATATATATTATAAAAAGTTCAAAATAAAAAATTCACATAAATAAGGTGTAAAATAAAGCAGGCAAACATTGAATGTCTTTTTTGGCCCATCTCGAAAATCCCCAAAAATGAAACCAAACAATTTCCCAATTTCGTATTTTAATTCTCCAAAATAAAGTTTTTTATTTTTATTTTTTTTGGAAGACTTGATTTTTTATTTTCAAAAATGATTTTTAATATTTAAAATAGTAATTTGACACAATAATTTTTCAAATACTAATATTAAGCATAATTTGTGTTTTCATTTTCAGTTTTCGAATTTTGAAATAATAATTAAAGTGAAAAATATGTTTATTTATACGTAATCTTATTAAAAATATATTGATTTGACACGACAGTTCAATATAAAATATAATCTCATTAAGTTTACAGATTTACCCTTTGGCTCCGAAATCAAGAGATGTACAGATTTACCCTTCAATCAGTGAAAGATTATCTATCATGCAACACTAGGAAACAAATTATTATTGCCTACACTTTAATAGATATGGCCTAAATATTATGATAAATAATGATTAAATAAAATTAAAAATAAAAATTTAGCTTATTTACAATAATAAAACTTATTTTATATGATTGACAGTCAATAATCGTTGTGTGCCCGTAATTAATGACTATTTGTTTTTAACCCACTACAAGAAAATACGTCAATAACTACGAAAAAATTTGATGCTAAAGTTAGCGTCTAGCTAATTAGCAAGTAAAATTTTCGTTGCTAATCTACACTATTTAATATACATTGTAAATAATTTGTTGCTAAATTCGTTAGCAAATGCATTTTCATTACTAATATTAGCAAGTAAAGTCTTGTATTAAATAAGGTGATTTAGAATCACGAGAATTTTACTTGCTAATTACCTCGACGTTAATTTTTTTCTGTTGCTATCAAACTATTTTGTTTCTGTGACCTTAGTCATAATTAAATATTATATTTATTATGGTGGCCGTACCTAGAGTCAACCCCTCCTCACTAAATAAGCACATATATATTTGCTGACTATTTTTAGTAATTTATATATAAATTTATTTACTCGGACCAAATACTTAATAACTTAAATTTAAATTATGAAATTAAGAAATAATTTTATATTAAATATTTGTTATGCTCATTTATTACTTAGTAACTGGAACACTTTCTAGACCAATCTTCTCAAAACATCCAAGGACAAGGGTCTTCCTCTGTTTTGATTCACCTCCTAAATACCTGATTTGATCCGAAATAGGGCTCAGATGTCTTTATCTGGTGTGGAGCCATCATCACATCGGTCGATATAGAACTCCCTCCGTAAAAGCTAGGAGCTAGAGTATCCCATTGGCAGAAGGCCACGATTTTTAAGTCACACCTTCCATTTAGCAACCATAGCCGTCTTGTTCTTACAAAAATTTACGATAGTTTTTCTATTATTATTATTAAAAAGAATTGAACTAACCCACACAATATCTTCTAACGCTCTTTTACAAGATCTTCACGGTCACCTATGAGGAGTGATTACGAAAACAAAAATATCAAAAAAGAAGATGTTAATCATAATCATGAAGGGATGTACAAATCTCATCATAATCTCCATCAAGATTCCAAGTAGTGAAGCATATGATACCCAAATCTATTCTGATTTGGACAAGACACTTTTAACTATTGCAATGACCAACTGACACTTATAAATCAGGAATATCATTTAAATTTCATGTCTGACTGAGTGTATGTGGCCCAGATGTAATACAAGTGGTGGCCTAAGTGATTTACAACTTTTATTATTGGACTTGATTAATTAGTTGCTTGGGAGTACAGATGTGGCACAAGAAGAATGGACATTGTAAGCTATAGAGATGGCCTATGTTTTGATGTACAGTATCTCTCTTTTTGGTATAGATATATGGGTATTTATTTAATTTACATGAACTGATTAATTTTTTAATTTTTGTAATTTGATTATTGTTGAGAACGTAACGATATATTGATCAATTTATCTGAATATTAAGATAATATCTTTTCCACTATTATTAATTTCATGACAACAGACTTTTGATGTATCTTTGTCGCTTTTTTTATTTTCTTTTATTCGCTTAGATTTGTTTGGTTAGGATGAAAAGTGGACGTATAAAATAAGTGAAAATAAAAAGTGAAGTATAACAATAAATTTGATATTTAGGTAGAGAGAATAGATGGAGACGATCAGTTCAATCGGGAACGGCCATGTGTTTGATTCGGGTCAAGGCCATAAAACCGATGCCTATCAACCCAGTGTGGATCGGTCAAAAATTGGTCCGTCCGGTACCCAATCCAATCGATTTTAATAATTTTTTTTAAATTTAATAATAAAATAAAATATATATTTCACTAATAAATATACTGAAATATACAAAATCAGAAGCAAATAAATACCAAAGAAAATATATAGGCAAGTGATTCATGGAGAATTATTCAAATAAACTATCATATTTGTAATGTAATATAGCTATTTATAGTGTAAATATAGCTTAAGGTTGCTTCATGTTTTTCCAATGTGGAACAAATGAGAAAGTACACAATCTTTGTTTATACTTTTTCAATGTGGGACAATGAAAAAGTAACTAAATTTGGCTTAGAATTTTTCAAATGTAGGATAATGAGTACTATTAATAGTCAATAGAGTTTTTTCTTCTCTTCATAATCTATTTATTTCTCTTTTTTTGAATTTTTTTAAATAAATTATATAAAGGCAACGGTTGCTAAAATATTATTACAAATTGTATTTATTTAATCAATTCATATATAATGTATTTGGGGACTTGTCAGTTTTAAATTTTTGTTAGTTTGAATTTTAATTTAATTTGCTCCCTCCAAGAGGTTTGTGGCTTTTTACTGTTAAATTATTATAAATTGTACTATTTTATAAAATATTATCATAAATTATATTATGTAATCTATTGGTATATGACGTATTATATGCTACATATATATGCATATAATGATGTTTGTGCCAATCGATTTTTTTAATTTGATCCGATTAGTTAGGCCAGTGACCCAGTAACTTAATCGGTTCGATCCCCTGTCCAATTCTGAAAATACTGCAGTTGATGAAAAAGTCAATGTATAAAGCTAGAAAAGATAAAAATGTACATATTTTATTTTTATTTACTGTTACCAGTATACATAATTTACTCTAATCCTTTTTTCCATTTTTGCTGATAATACCAGGTACATAATTTGTTAAAATGATAACTACATGACCAACAAAAGTGTTGATGGCTAAATTTAATTTCTTTATTTGAGAGTATTCATACTAATTTTTATTTTATTTAAATTAAATAGTTTAGAATAAATGAATAATTTGATGAATTTTTTTATTAATAAAAAATATTTTTGTTCTTATTTGATGAATACAATAAAAGTTATTTTATTATAAGATTAACTTGTTTATTTTCTAATACAAAATAAAGAGAAAGGGCTAATCGATAAAATTACAAAAATTCATCTTTTCTTCCCAATCTATTTTTCTCGTATCAAACAAGGATAAATATTTGAGATTTACTCATCTTTTACTTATACCAAACAATTTTGAAAGAAAACTATTATTCTTTCATTCTCCCTCCCCTTTCACTTCTTATTTCCTGCCACTTGCACTAAACAAACCTTTGGTTGAATGGCTTTTGGGCGATTACGTACTTACCTCAAGTGGTCAAGTGTTAGGCAAAGGTTGTATCTTAACTTGACGATGTGCAGTGGGTTGGGTTGGTCCTGGACCAGTTCTAGGTATTGGCCCAATAGCCAAGGATCGCTTGGTTCTGGGCTTGGCTAGTGGATTGTTTCAATTGGGTCAACGTTTTCTATAATAATGTGTAACATAATTTTTATAAGATGCCTAGAATCGACCATGAATAGTAGTGGATCCCAACTCATTTACTGTGCATGTAGCATTTACGTAGCTCGTATTTTACCTACTATATCTTTTACTTTATATATTATTTATCTCTACCCATATGAAGTACTTTTTTAAACATCAAATGACATAATATATATATATATATAAAACCAATTAGTTTAGTCGAGTGGTAAGTGAGTCGAATTCCAAAATTAATTTTTGCCAATGATCAAGAATTCGAAACTTCAAAGTTATATTTGCTACGAGAGATTAACATTTTTGCTCCTACTTTGAACAGATTTTTTTCATTTTCAATATGAAATGAGAACATCTGCGACCAACGAAAAAAATCCACATAAGTTCCACAGAGTGTTTTCATAAAATAAAAAAATAGTTTGATGAATTATATAGTTAATAAATTAATTTTATCTAATGATAATAATCAATGTGCCCTTTATAATGCAATAATTCTTATTCCCCACAACCATAATTTTTCCCCCAAAAATTAGGGCCAAGTTTGAATTGAATTAGATTGTCACAATCTTCTCAAAGGCCCAACCCAACTTCAACTGTCACCATTAATAATAGGCCTCATCTGACTCTAACGGCTAGTATCCGTTAATTTATACGGAGATCAGAATCCGACGCCGCTAAAACAACAAACGACCAGTCTACCTCGGATAAATTCAAAACCCCAACGGCTATCTTTCTCAAAGAACCAACTGCATTTCACTTTTCTCCTTTGCTCCACTTTAACCCTTCAAACTCCTCCTTTACCACGCATGTTTTCACGAAAGAATCATTAAACCAAGAAGGAAAGACAGCCCACAAGAAAATCAGGTTTCAGACCTCTAATGCGAGCCCCAGTTCTTGAATTTGTGCAAGAACAGGTACCCATTTCTTTCCGTTGTGTTCTTCATTGAATTTCTCCAAGAGTTTGTTCGTTTGAGCAATCCCATTTTCAGGTAGCTTTAATGTTGTTGATTCAGTTTTTATGGTGGTGTGAAGTCTTGGGCTTGCTCTGTTTTCTCAGCTTGATATGTTGTTCTTCAGTTGAACAGACAATTTCAAGGCTTCTTTTTTCTTTTGTTTTTACCCTTGAAATTAGCATAAATATGGAGTTGGCGTGTGTTTCATGTTTATTACTTTGATCTTTATCTTGAAAATGTGCTCATTTCCTCGAATTTGCTAACTAGTTTTACGACATGGAGAAAGTCCCAGGCGAGCTATGACTCCTGGACATGGAGGCGAAATTGATGTTTTAACTTGACAAGTTATCGGATTTAGATTTTAGACATTTGTCATGTGTTCTTATTACACGAAAGTTTCAGATTTTTTGCCTGTCCATAGTTTTGGTTTAAATGTATTCCAGGATTTTACAACCAACTGGTAGGCTTAGAGATTTTATTGCAACTGTAGTTTTGCATATTTCAAATATCAGGCTGGTGTAAAACTTTTGAGGTAGATGGATATGTTATTTGAGTGAATATGCAACTTTTGCAATTTTATGCTCGTCTTCTTGGGAACATGGAGCCAGGTATTTGTCTGAATTTACTTGCACAAGATATAATGCCTGCAAAGTTGAATGAGGTGTTTGATTCTTCTGAGTTGCTTATGTCTTGCACTTTTCGAATTAGTGCATTGCAATTGGTGAGCTCATGCAGATATGATATTTAAGCATATTTTTGCAATTCTATGGGTAAATATTCTTTTGCCCAACTCTGGAACTTCATTGATTTCTTTTGGTGGTTCTATCTTGTCCTTATTTAACTTACTTTTTGGACAAAGGATGATGATCTTACCGCAATTTCTCTTGTAATAGTTAGTAAACTAGTAGAACTAATCTTTTATTTGACATTACAAAACCAGGTTTGTCTGCATATATTGTTGTGAAGTGAGGAAAAATGGATGGTGTGTATGAAGAGCTGGATGAGGCTAGAGCCGAGATTGAAAAGCTCCGGGAAGAATATCGAGCTAAAGCAGCATTAGCAGAAACTTTAAAGAGAGCCCACAATGAGCAACTGAGCAAGAGCAAGGAGGCAAGTTCCAAGTTAGAGAAGCTAGCTCAGGAACTTAGTGAGAAAGACTATGAAATCTCTACAGCGAGGGGAATGTGTGAGGAGCTGAAGTCTAGTTTGACAGAGCAAGAATCCATAATCAAGAATCTCTCGTCTGCACATGATAGACTTCGTGTTGACTGTAATGAGAAGCTTCGTAGGTGTGAAGAAGAGAACAAAGCACTGGGATCGGCTTTGGATGATGCCAATGCCAAAAATATGGATCAAGAACGGCTAATTTCTGCACTCAAACAAGAGGTTGAAGGAGTTAAGAGACTTTTAAGCTTTTCACAGAAGAAGTGTTTAGAAACTGAGAATAGAACTAATGTTTCCAAGGAGTTGGGACAGAGGGAAGAAGTGTTCGTCAAATTGGAGGAGGAGAATAGGAAGTTTGAAGATCAGCTGAAATGGAAGAAGGAACAGTTTGGGCATTTGGAAGAAGCCCATAAAAAGCTTCGAAATGAGGTTAGGATGAAGGAAAAGGAGTGGGAGAAGGAGAAAGCTGAACTTCTTGATGGGATCTCGTCTCTAGAGACGAAGTTGGAATCTCAAACTAGAATTTCACAAGATCTACAACAGCGGCTTGAGATGTGCAACCAGGCTTTGGCTCACTCTGAGAGCAAGAGAAAGCTTTTGGAAGTTCAACTTTTGGAATCAAGAACGAGCTTTGACAGCGTTTGTGCTGAATATGAGGATGCCAAGTTAAATTTTGAGAACTTGACTGCTCAGAGGGATCAAGAAATCGCATCTCTGAGGAGCTCGTTGGGAACAAAGGAGATACTTTACAGAGAAATGGAGTATCAGTTCAAGAAGCTGGAGCAAGAGAAGCAAGAGTTGCTGGTTTCCGTGAAAGAACTCCAAGAAGCTCAAATTCGTGTAGCTGGAACGTCCTCATCTTCTAAGCTTCAGAACAAGCTCAAATCTTTAGAACAGGTACACAAGGGCTGTTCAACAAATCTCAAAACGAGAGAATCTGAATGGCGATCCCAGATGGAGAAATTATCGGAAGAACTAAATTGCTGTAGGTCGGCATTAAAGAGCAGGGATACGTCTTTGAATGAGCTCAACCGAGAACTTGAAGCTTGTGATTCTCTGATACTAAAGTTGGAGTTACTGAATCAGGAGACTTCGCTTGTTTTGTTGGTTTTGAAATCTGAATTTCGAGAAGCCCAACTCAGGCTTGCCAATAATCATTCTTGCATGGATCTGAAGAGCATACAAATGCAGGAAAATGTAAATGAGCTACTGGAACAGTTGGAGAATAAGAAGGCTGCTCTGACCAGTGTTCAACAAGATCTCGAGGAGGAAAGAGAGAAAGTCGTTACTTTGTCGAAAAAGGTTCAAACTCTTGAAGAATTGCACTTTCCTCTGCAGAAAGAGCTGGAGAGGCTCAAAGAAATGCTCAAGGAATCAAAAACATGTCAACTACAATCAGAGGAGCAAGTGCTGCAAATACAAAGTGACTTGGAAAAGGTGCATGATGCTCTCGACAGAGCGAATGGCGAGCTGTATGAGAAATTCTGTGAAGCAAATCAAATTGAATTTGAATTGCAGATATGGAAATCTATCGCCGAACAGCTGGAAGAAAACCTCAAACAAAACCACCAGATGCGTAAGGAAGTAGAAGCTTCTCTTCTTGCACAGACGGAGGTCGAGCTGAATCTTAAGCAAGAGAAAGAAAATCTCAGCCATCAACTTGAAGAAAAAGAGAAACAAATCGACGATCTTCAGCAACAGCATCTCGAAATAAATGAGAGCATGAAGGTGGCCGAAAATGCCAGTGCAGAAACAGAAACATCATTTGCAAATGCAGAAGGGAGGAGACAGATAGAGAAGCACGAGGCAGAAAATCTTCACCAGCTTGTCGAAGAGAAAGACCAGAGAATATATGATCTGCAGCAGCTTGTTGCATCATTGGAGCAGGAGTTTGACAGCTCAACCGCCTCCTTTTCATCCCGACTGTCGCAGATGCAGACAGAGATGATCGGGCTCCACAAATCATGGGAACAGATCAAGGCAGCCGAGGTCTTCAAAGAGATGGAAATTCAAGAGAAAAACATGATGATCATAGAACTAGAAACCGATCTGGGCAGTTCTAAAACGAAAATACAAGAAATCGAAGTTCAACTAGAGAAGAAAGAGCTAGAACTACGCAGATTGGTACGTGAACTTGAAGCCAAAATTAGTACATCAGACGAAACAATCAAGAAGCTCACAGAGAACAACACGAATCTGTCATCAGAAAACAAGAAATTGGTGAATTCCATGGACTCACTATCTGAAAGAGTGGAACGGTTAACTGCTGAAGACATGCAGCTGATGGAGAGTTTGGGAAAGATCGTCCAGGCCATCGACGTTTCCAGGCCGTCTCAGCCTGGATTTAACAGTGATGACGAAGACGACGACCCTGTAAAGGAGAACATGAGCATTATTGTGTCATCTCCCTTGATGAAGAGAGTTGAAGCCATTCATGATAATGAAAGGTCACCATTGAGAGCTATCAACACTTAACAGCTAACTGTTGGGAAAAATTCAAATAACTTCAATCAGTTCTTTCACTTCTTGGCCAACTGTTATGTATATGATTCAAGTCTTATGCTTATTGGAGTATAATTTATTGCCAGTCTTGTTTTAAATAATTTAACATAACACTTCTCCATTTATTGCAAATTAACAATAGCCAAGGTTCAAGCTTTCTTCCATACCCCATGGTTTGAAAAATTACATTTAGCACCACTAAAATTTGCTACCGTCTAACAAATAAGTCCCTCCGTTAGTCAAAATTCACCGAATTTATTGATATTAACAAAAAAGTTGGAAAAAAAAATCTATATATGCCCCCAATTGACTTATTACTGATTTATTATAGGTTAAATAAATATTTTTATATCCAAATTACCCTCATACGTCTTCACACATTAATGCATATGAAGAGGAACGTTTTCACCGTTATAAGAGTAATTTAGTCGGAAAAAAATATTTAACCTACAATAAGTAAATAATAAGTCAATCGAGGGTAAATATAAATTTTCATTCAGTTTTTTTGTTAATATTAATAAATTCAATGAATTTTGACTAACGAATGGATCTATTTGTAAGACGGAAGCAAACCTTAGAGGTACTAAATGTAATTTTTTCAAACCACATAAATCTAAGTGTAATTACACCAAATCTCAGAGGATGAGAGTGTAATTATTCCTATTAAATATTGTGATGCACAACTATTTCTTTTTTTTACTAGATTTTTTTTATTTCAAGCCCTATTGCATTTTTTTTTTCCAGTTAATATATACATGGCACGTATACAAAAATTGCATCATTTATTTTATTTAATAAAAGATTTTGTTTCTTTTATAGATATATATATATTAAATAGAAGGGTTAACTACAGTTAGATCTCCTGTAAAAATATGAAATTATAATTTCTCCAAAAAAGTTTCAAAATACCCTTACACTCCCCTCCAAAAATTTATTATTACACCCGATTGTCTTTATTAGAGTTTGGATTAAAAATGTTGTTATTAGCAAAAAATTTATATAAATTTTTAACTATACTCCTTATTTGACATTCTCATGTAATAATTTTGTACTTATATAGAAAAAAATGTAATGATGTTAACATCACTTTATGTAACAAATAGATCCTTTTTCATTAGTTAAAATTCACCAAATTATTTATTCATATTAGCAAAAAAATTGAAAAAAATACAGATTTATCCACCGATTGACTTATTATAAGTTAAACAAAAAAAATTCTGATCAAACTACTCCTGTAAAAGTGAAGATACCTCCTCACATCTAGTAGAGTATGAAGACGTATAAGAATAAAGATACATCCTCACACGTATCAGCGTGTGATGATGTATAAGGGCGAAGATATCTCCTCCCATGTATTAGCTTCTGAAGATATATATAAGGGTAGTTTGGTCAAAAAAGTAAAGATTTGTTTGACCTTTAATAAGTCATTAATAAATCAATAAGGGGTAAACATGGATTTTCATTCAATGTTTTACTAATATCAGCAAATTCAGTCAGTGAATTTTGACTAATATATATTTTCTTGGGGTGGTTAACATTGATATGAAATTTTGATTAACCATTGTTTTAATTTAATAAAGATATTCATTTTTGAGAAAATATTTTTTTAATATTACTAGTATAAGGATATTTTGGTAATTATTAGAATTATACATTAGAACTTTTTTGAATCGGACAAACAAGTTATTTGGCCAAACATACATACGTAAATTTCGTAATGTACGAAGAAGAAAGAAATGCACAATGCAGTGGTACCCACCGAAGTCATTGTTGTACCACGTGGGATACTCAGCCGACAGTACCTACGTCATTATGAGGTAATATTATAAGTTTTTTTTCTTTAATAAAAAATATTATAGTGTAATAATAATAATGTCTTGTTTGGTTTTACTTTTTGTTTTTCAAATTTAATTTTTACTTATAGTGTAATATAAATATTAAATACCAATTTAGGATAATCAAATATATGACACGTAGGGTTTTATTTTGTATATTTCTATATAATATAAAATAATAAATAATAAATATATATAAATAATTAAATATATAATATGAGGAAAAAAATTTCCCTAACATATTGATTAAATCGAAATATTTCGAGTTTTACCAAATTAAAGTGGAAAATTTGGTATTCAATAAGTCAACATGGACGGACCAAAATTTATGTAGGGTTGGATTGGATAAAATCGAATGCACCCCCATAATGATGATAGATTTTTGCCTTCAACCCCTTTAATTAGAGTGAAATGCACTTTTCACCCCCTAAGAGAAAAAAAATTAGCACTCTTCACTCCCAGAAAATAAGAAACCAATCTAAAATTCCAAGCAAAGGGAGAGTTGGAGTTTAAACAATATTAATTTATTTTGTCAAAATCTATTTATAAGGTTGGTCAGCAACTTACTCTGATAGAAAAGATTAGAGGTTCTTTGATTTTACGAGCATCGACATTTTGTTGCATTTATATATTGAGAACAAAGGTATATAAATTGATGGGATTCAGCTTGTGATTTGCGGAGGTGTTCTGAGTGTGTTGGGCTTATTTCTCGACATTTGTTCCCGTCCCATCATTTGTTTTGTAATGTCTATGGGAATGAAGTCATGTGCTCAACTCGAATCTCTTATTTGAGGATCCAAGCGTCTTATTTGAGGAACAAATTCTAGATGTGGAGTTTGAGCGGTTTATAAACTAAAAGTCTCATCTCCCTAGTGAAACATCATTACCATGATAAAATCATGAGACCCATAGAAAATCATAATAAATAATAACTTGTATAACAGAACACCATCGAGTCACAAACCACGTCAATACTCAAGAGTTCTTATTTGTCATTCCTTTTTTTTTTATATAAGAAAAAAAGCCAATGGAACGAGTTTGAATGGAAAAAAAAATTGTGGCAAACCTGACGCGCTGGAATATTTGTGTAGGGCGATATATGCCAACCTAAGGATTTCTGAGGGGCCAAATTGTTGGTTTTGATTTGTTAAGGGTGCAAATTGAAATTCTCACATATCTTCTTATCCTTTATTAATTTAAAATATAATATAAAAAGAGATATATATGTCTACATAGAGAGAGAGAGAGAGAGGAGGAGGAGAGGGGGAGAGAGAGAGAGAGAGAGAGAGAGCCACGTATACATATAATGGAGAAATACATGGTTTCTATCCAATGATGGCTATCTCTAGTTCTTTGCAACCATCTCTTGAGTTTGGAATTTGTAGTAACCATGGAAGCAAGAGAAGATTTCTGGTGCAAAATGATTCCTGTTTTTTATTTTTTGTTTAATCTCTTGAAGTTGGTTTGTTTCTGCTAACTTGTATCAATTTCAAGCTGCAGAGTTCGAAAATAAGAGGCAAATTATCTTCACTGGGAGCTAATCTCTCATCAGTTTCAACGGTAGTTTTTCGTGCTTTGTCGAATTTCAATGTTTTAGTCTTATTTATGTAAATGTAACTGCACAAACGGGAAAGAATTTTGATCCTTTTCTTCATTATGAACAAATGGAAGTGTAATTGGTTCTGATAGAATTACTGTCTTCTCGAAGATAGGGAAAGGTTCTTTTTCAATACTCTTGTTTATTTCACGCACTCCATGCAAAGGTTTATCGTGTTTTCTTTTCTTTTTCACTCATCTAATTCTGGATTTTTGCGGTCTTTGTAGCTTGTTCTAAGTGAAGCATGACATTTTTTTTCTTGATTTTCATTTCCAGCAACAATATTCTTGGAGTACAATTCTTTCGAAGAGGATACACAGACGAGTATGCACCATCCCTTGTAGAAATCATCAGTTTAAATGCTGTTGCTTTCTAAATGCAGGCCCCACTTTAGATGCTACGTCTGTAAAGAATTTCACTTTAGCTTTAGCAAGGTAATTAGTCCTTTAGACCAACTTGTTTTAGATTAATCAAGTGAGATCTTCCTCGATTTTGAACAGTTGTTTTGCATTTTATATGGTACAATAGTGCTCGGTTATATGCGTTAGAATTGATGAATGTAGTGATGAAACTATAGTCAAATAATCTAAAACAAAAAGGTTGACCAAGTATCGGGAAAAAGGATGTTAAATATACTATGTTTTTACTTGTCGAAGGTTGTGTTTTGCTGCTTCCATTTCCCCTGCTGTGAATTTTCACCACAACTGTTATAGTTGCATAGACCTTAGGTCTACTTCAAAATTCTGTTCAACGGTGACTTACATCTGTGTTATACAGCAGAAGTCTGATGAAAGAAGAATGAGATTAAACTTCAGTTGCTTAAATGGTTGCACACTGTAAGGGCTGTATCAAAAGCATGAATGATACATTTCCTTCAATTTACCACACAATGCACAAGTATAAGACATTACAGATGTGATGTCTGCTCGTTTGTTCGGTATATTGGAGAAGAAACAAAAATGAATTTAATGTACTTCTAGGAAGAGCAAATTCCTGGAAGTGGACACGCATTTGAAGGAGGATGTATTCTGGGTTATGAACTGTGTTGAAGCATAAGTAGTTTGGTAATAGGTTTTAGCCAATGAAGTCGATCTTTTTGTCTCTCGGCTATACAGCTGTTCCATTATTACGCCCTATTAAATTTTATATGATAAAAAATTAGGTTAAAACAAAGTTAGATATGCATGGATAATAAATCCAAAAATGTATAATAGTTGGCTACAGTAACATTTTGGCACTATATAGAGTTTAAGTGAGCATCTCTGGGTAGGGCTTTGGTTTCACTCCCTGTTTACCGTAACTGAAATTTTTCGGTTTTTGTAGATCATTTAATCGTCTACAAGGAAGTCCTATCATTATCAAATTGGCTTCAGCCATGGGTATAGTTGTTTTTGCAATATGGGGACTTGGACCACTTGTGCAACAAATCAGAAACATATTTCTGAAGGTATGCCTGTGCAAATTCAGTTCCATGCTTCTGGTCCTGAAATTCTTTCTTTATGCTTGTTAATATGGAAAGAGGCTTTGGGAAACTGAGTTGAGTTTTTTGTTCATCCACTAAGTTGAAGCACCCTACATTATATGTAATGCAGAAGGGTGATAGCAGTTGGCAGAGAAGTGGCACATATCATGTCACAAGCTCGTATATTCAACCATTACTGCTGTGGACAGGAGCAATCTTCTTCTGCAAGTTAGTTAACTTTGATTGAAAGAATAGAAAATCTAGTTAGATCACAAACTGAATAATGTGAATTTCTTACAGAGAATTGGATCTGATGATTCTTCCCTCAGAAGGTGGTCAAATTGTTAAACAGCGAGTGCTGAATTTTGTCAGATCATTGTCAACAGTGCTGGCCTTTGCACATTGTTTGTCGAGGTTAGTGTCATTATCTGTTGATCAAATTTAATGGCCCAGATCTTCCTCTGCATTCTGTAAGTGCTATCTTCCAGTTTGCTTCAAGTTTGAGATTAGTGTGAGATATTTCACATCATTGTTGTAGGGATGGCTCTTGGCACCTCCAGTCTAGCACAGATAGTTCATTTTATCAATTTATTGATGTTCTCTCTTCATATTTTTCTTGTATGGACCTTATAGTATCCACCATAACTTCATAATCACGTCCATGCATGTCTCTGTAAGTCCTCCTGATTGATTACTATTTCTACTAGCTGTAATGGTAGAGATATATGCATGTATGCATGAACACTTGCAAACAGTTAGCGCAGATATATACACGGCAAAGTGTCTATTATATAAATGCATTACAAACCAGAATCAGTACCTACACTGCTATACATAGTTTGTTTAACACATATAAGGGGAGAAGAGGTGCATAAAATTGATGTAGGATGTCGAGTGTTATATCAATTAATTAGTATTTGTTCCCTATTTGGGGAATGGTAACCTGACTATGTTACCTAAAAGACTTAACTGGGAGATGGATGAAGGTAAACCATGATCAGCTGTATATTTGTACAACTGTTCATAAATAAGGTTTGGTTCTTTTAATATTTTCTGTCTTAACATTACAAGAAATAACTTTTTCCTGTTATCTCTAGTATAAATCTAATCAACACGCAGCTTTTCTTCTTCTGAATCGTATGTATAGTCATACTTTCAGTCTCTAAAATAGTTTACATTTTATCTACATGATACAACTACTTCAGGAAGGACTAAGCCCACTTCGGATCACTTTATGCAGTGTAATTCAACAAGCACAGAAATTCTTCATGGAGACAAATGACCCTACCGACACTAGAAATGTATGTTCCATCTCTTTGTCTCATGCGGGTTTTAAATCTGAGATCTTGATGCACTTGAAGTATTTTTTACTATCAGCAAAATTGTCTTTACCTAATAATGCCTGCAATTACGCTGAGTAGAACCACCACTTTGTGTGATAATAACGTTGTTTGCCAATGAAAATAGGTTAAAAGTTCTAAAGGTAGGAAAGTGAGACTGCACAGATTATGTTAGAAGCATATCACTGCTTTACAAACTTCCTCGTGATTAGTTAGAGACCCGGATACAGACTGGTTCATAGATAAACCAAATCATAGTTATGCAACTCATATGATGCTCCTACCAAATTCCAAGATCAGAACCACACAGTAAGCTTACTTCACCTGAGCCGTAGATGGCGTACTATATTGAACATCTTGAACATGTAACTTAGGAGGCACAAATCTTGAAGCATGTGCTTTTAATCTCAGAAAAAGTGCTTTAATGTTTTCAAGCATATGGAACCATTTCCTTAGATTTAAGGTACTTCCAGTTACAAATACAAAGTGCTTCTTGGCAGATGGGCTTCCAGTTTGCTGGCAGAGCTGTGTACACAGCTGTATCGGTTGCAGCTGTATCATTGTTCATGGAGTTGTTAGGTTTCTCGACCCAAAAATGGATCACAGCAGGAGGGCTTGGGACGGTTTTGCTCACTCTTGCTGGACGTGAGGTGTGAATAAGCTTCAACTTCCCTGCTTGAATATTTCTGTGTATTTTTCTTATCTCTCCTGTTTTAAGTGCCTCTCAAAAGCATATTTTGTTGTAATCTCAGATTCTCACGAATTTCCTTTCAAGTGTAATGATTCATGCAACCCGGCCATTTATCCTGAATGAATGGATTCAAACCAAGATTTCAGGCTATGAAGTTTCTGGGACAGTTGAGGTTTGTATCAGGTCTCTTTTCAACATCTGGTAATAGACTTGGTAGATGAAAGTACTAGGTAACCAGGAGTTTTAACTTGCAGAGTTGAAGTCCATACTTGCCCAGTTTAGTGTCTGTGCATATCATTTCCAATCTGTCATTCATAGGTCAATTGTCATCAATTTTTCTGGTCACAACCACCAAGGTCACTATGTGGGTTGAGGTGTAGACTACTAAACTATAGCTCGAGTTTCAAATACAGCATATAGATAAACAAGTACTGCTCCCTTACGAAAAATAGAATCATCTAAAGCCATGAAAGTTCCACTTATCAAGTCTAATGAATCCATTACTTTTTGCATTTTCATTTTGCAGCATGTGGGATGGTGGTCACCAACAATTGTAAGAGGTGATGACCGTGAAGCTGTTCACATTCCCAACCACAAGTTTACTGTAAATATTGTGAGAAATCTCAGTCAAAAAACTCACTGGCGTATTAAAACCCACCTGGCCATCAGTCACTTGGATGTTGGCAAAGTTAATGTGAGAATCATTATTTTTTTCTTCTTTTATGTCTAATAATTTCTGGTGCAAAGATTGAGTCAGTTCTCTTGCGATTGATCCTTGACAAATTGCCCACCACGCCCTTCTCTGCAGAACATTGTAGCTGATATGCGCAAGGTTCTAGCAAAGAATCCTCAGGTTGAACAACAGAAATTGCATAGAAGGGTATTCTTGGATAATATTGATCCTGAAAATCAGGCCCTCTTGGTTAGTTTTGATTTTTGAACATACTCATACTGTCATTCTATAATTTATGTCAGTTTAATCTTCATTATTATAATAAACTACTGAAAAAATAATCATTAAAAGAAATTGGTGTAGGGACAGTTATCAATGGTTTAACCAACGAAAGAAAGAAACTCCAACTCCTTGTTCCTATCAGCTGTAGAAGTCTGTATAACCTGTTCTTGTGCTCCTTTATATTGGTTAAATTTCTTTATGGTTGCAGTTGTTCGCATTGACCATTTTGAATGATTTAATTTGTAACAGAAATCTTAAGCCTACTGGGCATTAAAATTTGCATTGTCTGCCTATTTATGAGGGGATCTTTTTTAATCCAGAAAATACCAAGTTTTTATATTATTGTTCTGTACTCTTTATATCTGCAGTATCTTAACAGAAAGAATATTACAAGTTCAGCTGAATATATTTTCTGATACTCAATACACCTCAAGTGCTGTGACCTCATTAATTTTACATTACAGATATTAGTTTCCTGCTTTGTGAAGACCTCACGTTTTGAAGAATATTTGTGTGTCAAGGTAAGGATACCGTTCTTTGCTGTTTTACTCCCTCTGCACTAAGACATGGTCTGCATGATCAATGTATTAATGCATTATGCAAGTCCAACTCCAGTCGTGCAAATCATATCTGTAGATTAAGTTAAGACATGTCTGCTTGATCAAGAGATTGATGTAGGGTGCAAATATCACAGTCAATGGGATAGATTAAGGTTATGCGATCCATAACTACACATTCTGCAGGCATAACTCCATTCAGGCAATTCATATCGCAATGAAACGACCGAACTAATGAATCTCATAATTCAGTACTAAAAACAGATTCGTGCTTTTCTACCTTTCTTCTAATTTTAGATTGTCTTCCCTTGTGGTTTTATTTTGGTCTCCATTTGGGGTTCAACGGGTGGGAGAGAAACGGAGTTCATGGGAAAACTGAGCTTGAATAAATATTCTTTAGAACCATGCAAACGGAAAAAGAGTCTCATTTCTTTGGCTTGTCACTTGCATATGGTTAGTAGAAGAAATTTTGTTAACAACCATAGCCACTTGTCATTATCTCATTGCTTTGTCACTTTGTGGCCTTATTTCGTCTCTGTACTTCTATATGTCTTTCCATGAATGTATTAGACTGTAATTGACATGGTTTAAGGTAGTCGAAACAGCAGTTCCTCGTGACGCTGAATGATAAACTTTACAGTTTGAATTTACCAAAGCATGCACTTGGAGTAGGAGTAGGAGCAGGAGTGACTGAGATAGATCTTTAAGACCCTAATTGAGAGAATATTATAGCATGACTGATGCAAAATATTGAAATATTTGATTTAGGAGCATCAATTTTAATTGAGTAATAGGTGGAGTATAGATGCTGACCATGCATGTATTAAGACCTATAAATCAATACACCAATTGCAATCAACAGTGAAATGAAGTTGTCAACAACTGTTGAAAAGGTTTTACCACAGGATAACAATTTCGGAGTGCTCCTAAATTATTCTAAACTGTACATAGTAGCATAGTTGTTAGTGGCACGCCATTCTGCGCCATTTGTCCTCATAGTGCGCCTCTCTTAAGCCCCAGCCCTTTTGTGCTGGGGCTCAAACACTGGGTGAAATAAAAAGCCCAGCCTTTGACTAAGTTATTTTTTAAAAAAACCAATAAAAAATTTTAAAAAGTAGGGGCTGAAAAATTTAAACATAAACTAAAGGAGAGAAGATTTGCTTTTGTTTTATATTTGATTTTGTTTTATAATGATTATGTAGGATTTGTTTAATCATGTTGCATGTTTTGAACTCTTTCTTTTTACCTAAGACTTGTTATTTTGCAAATTTCTTTTATGGTATGATGATTAAAATAATTTCTAATGTTTATATTTGATTGTTTTGCATATTGATGTGAATATATATATTGATGTATAAAATATATAATTTATTTCTATACATGTGTGCTGTGCTTTAAAGTGGCGCGCTCCGTGCCGTGTGCCATGGCTCAAGGTGACCCTTGCGCCATGGTGCGCCGTGTAACAACTATGCATAATAGTGAGAAAGGTATCCTCTAATGTGAGTTGATCTTGAGTGTTCCTCAGTCATCCTTATTTGTGATTTCTTAAAGAAGTGGGAAAAGATTGGGAAAATCTTGTGCGAGTACGTACGTATCCTCAAGTTTCTCTGCACTCGACAATAAGTCACTGACAAGCCAAAGTTTCGGCCTATGTCAGAACTGAGGATTCGAGATTTAAGTTTGTATTTCACCTCCATCTTGCTGTGTTCCCTGGACTTGTATTAAGTTTTGTAGTTTGATTTTGTCCACTCCCTACTATTCATTTCAATTCTTTATATTAGCTCCAGCTGATCTTCTTTGTCATTTTGGTGGAGAAAACCAGGAAGCTATTCTGCTTGACCTTCTCAGAGTCATTACGCACCATCGTGCTCGATTAGCCACTCCCATCCGTACAGTACAGAAAGTATTTACTGATGCAGACTTGGATGGTATCCCATTTTCAGATTCTGTATTTACTCGGGGAGCTCCATTAGACCGCCCGTTACTATTGATTGAGCCATCCTATAAAATCAGTGGAGATGATAAGATTAAAACTCAAGCTCGAGCAGCACGTGCAAATGGGGATGAAGAGAACAAGGCACCAGCAAAACCAATGCCTTATAGTAAAGTGGATGCTGAAGGTGAACCGACTTTGAGCATTGATACTAAATCTCAAGAATCAGAGCTTACCGACAATAATACAAAAGAGACAGCGACTCCAGATGCCAAACCTGGTGAGGAGTTTGGACAAAAACTCCATACTGGGACCAAGGACATAATATCGACATCTGATCCCAAGCTCAGTAATAGCACAGCAAAGTCCCGACCCCAAGAGGGTGGCTCTTCTTCTCCACAGCTAAAACAAGACGTAAGGCAACCAGTACCACAGGCTCCAGCAACCAAACCGTCTCTGGAAGAGAATATAGTTCTTGGTGTTGCTCTGGAGGGTTCTAAGAGGACGCTGCCCATAGAGGAAGATATGCCAGCCCCATCAAACCCAGAAGAGACAAAGGAATTGGCGGCATTGCTCAGCAGCAACGGTCCTGCAGTAGCTGAGAAGGAAAAAAGTGACGCTAAGCGAACGAACATGCCTAGTTCTCCACCCAGTGATCCCTCAGATCAGCAAGAGTAGCGGCATCTGGGTTGGCTCTGCATATGCACATTGGAATCACAACTGGTAAAGCCCGAATCTGCAGGGTGTACAGAACGCTGTAAATATTCGTTCACAGTCGTGTGGAAGATTGTTTCCAGACCTCTTGTTGTAAGGATGTTTTTCGTCAAATTGATCATACGTCAATGAAAAAGCTTCTGCCATGTTGAAATTAGCTGCGTTGATTTCATATTCATGGAATTCTGTGGGCTTCAAGGCGATGAACTGTACCTCAGTCGCATTTGTGCTTGTGGAATTACTTGCAAATGCATTTAGGCATCTATACAAGTGCAATATCATATTGTCCATGTTAACAACATTAAGAAACATACTAACTGACTCCTCTAAATAAACAGACAACTCTTAAAAACTAATACTACATTTATATATGAATGCCTGCTTTGTATTTCTTATATCGGTTCATAATTTCGATTCAAAATACTTTTTTTAGTTGTTAGATTTAATATTTAGTATCACTCTACTGAAGAATATTTTCTCAAAAAATCCACAACACATATTTTACTAATTTTTCAAAAGGGTTAATTACATTAGATCCCCTTCAAAAAATGCAAAATTACAGTTCTCAAAAAAAAATTTAAATTACTCTTGCATCCCCTATATAATTTATTGTTTACATTGATCCCTTTAGTTAGGATTCAAATGAAAAATATTGATATTAGTAAAAATATTATATAAATTTTTAATTTTACACCTCATTTAATATTTTTCATGCAGTAATTTGAAAAATGTAATGATGTTTACCTTTATTTTACATTTATCTCTTTATAAAACAAAACTAAAAATTGATATATATACGTTTGTTAATGTATATTCATGTGTTCCCTAATAAAAAAGAGTGTACGAAAGAATATCCAATGAGGATGTAACATAATTTCAATACTTTTTTGAAAAACAAATACAATTTCACATTTTTAAAAAGTATGCAAGTGTAATTAACCCTTTCTCGAAATGGTCAATTTTGATTTCTTAGTCCTAATCAAAGGGACAGAGGTTGCAGCTTTCAAGTCTGTGGATTAATCGTTAGAAATCTGTACTCTCCTTAATACTTTACAGATGACTTATAAACGAGACATAAAGAGCAAAGCAAGGTGGGATAAACAAAATAATCATAGGGATCCCAGTAACACATATTACACCAATAACCTAACTGCTGCTGTTCATCAATTTGTACTTCAAACCACAAGACCAACGATTCCGACCCGGATGAATGCCTCGTACGATCACGAGGGACTATACCTGAACATGAAAGGAGGGGTCATAACTTATTCTAAATAAATAGTACAAGCAAGAAACGGTAGCTGCTGCTGCTGCAATTTGTAGGAGATCGGCACCGTGAACTGTAGTAACAAAGAGACGATCTCAAGCATTGCACATGCAATCTGGAGCAGGATATGTGTATATGGACTGCTGTGGTTTACGCAGCCGGAGCTGCCCTTGCCTGTTCTTGTGCCCTTCCACCACGGCGTCTTGGAACTCTGGCCAAGTCAGGTTCTTGTTCAAGAACAGCTGCCCTAATAATGTCATGCTAGGTCTTATGGTCTTCTTGTTCTCGTACGTCCGATGGCCAACCTGTTGTTCAAAATGAACTTAGAAACTTGTCAGAACGAGATTTAGAAGGAAAAATCTGAGGTCTGGCTGTAAGAGTGAATTCAGCAACACATAAACCTCAAAACTGTAAATACTGACACCTCTTGCAAGCATGTTCTATATAAAAGAGTATCAGAATTTTGAAAATAATGTTCGCACACAACCTACGGTCTTTTTCCATGTTACAAGTTTCCTTCTGGCCATCGGCTCTTATGGTATCTGTAATGTAAAATATGACTATAGCGGCTAAAATGTAGTTTTTCAAAACTGAGAATAGTTGTTGTGTGCCTAAACCTCAGAGGTACCAGTGTAATTATCCCAAATGACCAAGACAATTTAGTACACCCATTGTTGGGACAAGATATAGAGCAAGTAGTAGTGACTGCACATAAGACCCTTCTCTAGTCCTATAGTTGTTTTAAGTGCATCACACAAAGCCTACAGTTGTCTGCCAGATACAAGAATTTAATATTTGCTTTGAAAATATATTTTAACTAACTAGCATTAGGCAAGTTAATCAGCATCTTCACATATAGGAATACGGAAATAACATGTATAGACGTGATTACCACAGCGTTGTGCATGTTTCCTGGTGAGGCAGAAATGAAGATATCACTGTGCATGCTGACGTAGTAATCAACTGCTGCTAACAAGGATGCCTTCCCTTTAATTTGAGCTCTTTCTTCTGAAGAGGCCAGGCTCTTTTTGTCTTCCATATGAGGAAACAAACTCCGCAAGGTCGAGATCCTAGCTTCCCCACCATATACCTGAAATAGAAACACCAGCAAACTTCAGCATTCAAAACCATGTATTCAGTTTTTCAAGGATGATTGTCAGATATTAAAACTAAGGAAACATTGCATGCAGACCTTGTGGGACGCAAGATACAAACGAGTACTGTTGTCGAATCCCAAAGCTGCCAGCAGCAATCCAATTTCCTCAGGAGTCAACGGGCACCGTCCTCGACTCCTCAACTCCTCGTCGGTAAATTGAGAATTCAACACCCTTCCCTGCCATATAACTTGTCGGTACTTCGCCAGAGCCAATTTTTCAGCCTTGCCTCCACCAAAGTCACAAGCTGAGTGGGCAGCCATATCCTGAGGAAACAACTAAACTTTTAAGCATCACACAGCCTCAAAATAAACAAACACGGCAGGCAAAAAAATCATGCTGAAAACCCTCATGTTTCAAAGAAGTTTTGCAGCATGTTTATTAAAGTTAATCTAAACGGCCACCTAGGGGCAGGTGCGATTACTTGTTAGACTCCTGCTTTTGATATTACCAAAACCTCCTATCCAAGTTTACATTGTTTACAATTGAACTTAAGAGGGGAGATTCTTTCAATTTTGGAAAAAGAAAGAGGTACAATCAATAGTTGAAATAACTGTTACGGGGACCTCATTTTAATTAACACCTATTTACTAGAATTGTGTACATTGTACAGTACATAGATTCTAGCATTTGAGCAAGTTAAAAGAAATTTAAATACATAAAATAGTGCAAGATCCGATGCTAAATTAACACCTCAAAGAAATATATTAAGTTACGGTATTGTCTAAACAAAACAAGTGGATCATACCTTGTCAAAACGAAGATGAAGGACAACAAACTTCCCAGTCCCTTGCTTGTCTTTAGAATCACTGACTTGCCTTAGGTAATTACTGCCGTCCACTTCACTTGTGCTCGGGGGATATCTAAGACGGGTAACGAGAGCATCCCCAAGAGCTCTTATGTGAGGAACAAAAACTAATGCTTGGAAGTTGACTTTACATCGTAGTCGTTGGATGTCCTCGGGCATATTGTCAAAAGCCAGACGGTGAGAAAATGGGGCAATTGCAGCAATCCCGTAACTATAATCCAAAGAGTATTACAATTATACCAACGATTAAAATTGAAGCACAAAACTAGAAAGAGTAACGTTGTTTTCAGGTGGCAAACATGCCAATAAGTTATACGGTTTTGAGCTTTCCTAATGTGAGACTTCGATGAAACTGCATCGATTTCTGCTTGCTATTTACCCAGGGATAAAATAAGCTTCCCTATTTGATTTGGGACAAGTGTGTTACAGCCTAGGTACATCTAAATTTCTAGAACCTTGAATCCATTATTTCATACACTGATGCGCAAAGACATGGCTAATGATGTACACAAGGAATTAGCAAAATAAACCAAAGTTGAATATTAGAACATTCCAAGATGATTAAACCAAAAATATGAGATCAAAAAAAAATAAAACCCGCTTTAAGAAAGATTAGCTCTTGTTCACCAACCTCTGCAGCACAGGCAATACATTCTCTATATACCAGTTTGCTGAAGCATGAACAGGTGCTGTTTTTATTCTGGTAGCTCGAATGGCTGTAGCATAATACTCCCTCGTGCTCCAAAAATATTCATCAGGCAACTCTTTGACTATAGATATGTCATCTTTCAATACATTAATGAAGTGATCCACATCAAATATATCCATGAATGTGCTGCAGAAGAACAAAAATGGGTGTCATCTCACTAAGTTACAGCTTCAAATAGAAAAGAAAGGTGAATGAATTCTCTGCCTAACAAAAATGTTGTGAAGGGTTTGAACTCATTAAAAAAGGACCTTGAATCTTGCCAAACAGGATTTACTTCAAGATGTGGGATTATGAGAGTTGCGTTCAAAATTTTAGCAACAGCAACTGCATCACAAATCTTTATAGACAAAGTATACATATCAGTGAGCGACATTAGTTAAGAAAATACATGCCCATGCATATATCATCTGAAAATGACTTTTACTTACACCCATCCTTTGCTGATTTAGTCCTCCATCAAGGAACACCTGAATATACCCTTGCGACTTCTCTGGTAATGCTGCTTGGCAGGAAAAGACAACCATTTAAGAAGGGAAAAAAACATCCATTTAGTTTACTCATTCAAGAAACCTCATTACTAATAGTTTATTCCTTGAAAGGAAAAAGAAAATGGCACAAAATTCTGATAACTTACAGGACACACTGTCAGATCGGGCACAACGTTTCCATTGTTGCTGGGCCAGAGGCCTCCACAGGTCAGCCAGTTGTTCATCAGGCTAACGAATAAGAAACAAATAAAGAAACTAAGTATCAGCTACTTGAAGAACCACTGAATTGGTTATTGTTAAACACATGCAAATCAAATAGTGAAATCTTACTCACAGTTTGTCGCTGAAGGGCACTCTTAAGTAAACGAGAATGTCTTGGCTTTGGAGCATTCCACTCCTGCAGAAACAAATGGAAGTAGCCTTGGTTGGCAAAGCAAAGCATAGACATGTACTAATCTGGAGGACATATAGTTTATCTGTAATTCATCTGTCATCAATTTAAAAACCGAAAATGAACTCCCTTCAGCCGCTATCTCTTAATTTGATTAGAAATATACATGCAGATCCCTTTCCTACCTGTTTCCAACATCTCATGCTACGAGTGAAGTGAACATTCAACACCCAGCATCCGCTCTCGCTTCCAGACAATTGACCAAACACCTCACAATCTTTTCCCTCTTCAATCATTATAGTGACTAGAATACAACTTCTAGAGTAGAATAGGCAATTACTTACCACATTAGTGTGATTTGTTCACTACTCTCATGGCAGTCGAACTCAAGCTCGTCCCTGAATCACCACAAGTTCCTGAACAACTACTGGAGTTTTAGGCATACAACTCTAACAGCTGCAACCTACCAACTCCTTGTTCAGAAATCAACATTCCAGAAGTGCGTAATGATGCTCATGTTATACTTATTGCAGTTTCTTATAGGATCTGGCTTTTACATGTGGCATATAATAAGCAAATCTCATAGCAGCAAACCACCTATATTTTAACAATTTTCGGATCAGTAAATTCAAATTCCATACTTGAGCAATTTTGGAACAATATCCGAACTCTATCCACTGTTCCTCTTTCGGCAACTCTAGCTAACCATCACTACAGCCTACTATACATAATTTTCTTCCTCCACGCGCCAACATTTGGGAAAGACATCAATGTCCTAAGTAAACAAAATGAACCACCATCTTCAAAGTTCCAACAGCCAAAACTAAGAACACCCAGATTACCAGAATCCTCCTCAAGGTCAAACTTTTCCCTCAAAAGTACTATTTCCAACTTTCACACGATACCATAAATAAAACATCAGAGATCAAAGTTCCTTTTTTACTTTCCTTCAACATTTTCCCCATTGTGCTACTATCCACCATCAAAGCAAACAAAACTCAGATACAAGAGATCAAGTAAAGAAATCAACCAAAATCCCCAAACAGGAAAGCACAGAATGCACAGAAAAGGAAAGAAAATCACAACAAATTACACAGAGATCAAGAACATACCGAGAAAACAGATGGTAAGGCATGGCTCAAAGGAGTGAAAAGGCTAGGAAACAGGAAGGGCAACAGCAGCACAAGGGCACCAGCCATGGCTTCTCTTCTATGGCTATTACTATGAGAAAGAGAGTTCTGCCTCATAATAATAACAATGACAAAAATGGGTCTTGATCTTTAATTCTACTGCAGCAGAATTGTTATTTTATTAATTAAAACAAATGGGCTTCAAGTCTCAATCTTGGAACACTCCACCAAAGTGACTTTGATGAAGGGGGGAGAGAGAGAGAGAGAGAATACAACATTTAAAGAGGGGCCATCTTCATTATCAGCCTCAGTAAAAGCATCTCACATGCCCACCTATCCCTCCCCTATGTACTTGAAAACAGTATACTTCCACCCCCCTCTATCAGAAAAACCACATTCTACAAACAGAAAATAAAAAAAAAATGAATCTTTTCTTGACAAATCACCCGGGAAAATTTATGGGGTTTTCTCTGAAAAAGCAATTAATACGCCCCAAATTGTTCAAGAACCCAAAAAAGTAAATCTTGTATCACCCTCACAGACACACACACGCACTTATCATAACAATAACACGGTGAGAAAGCAATGGCTTGAAACGACGCTGTTCCAAAACACACACACATACAAAAACATATACTCAGGAAAGTACAAGAAACAGCTTGACTGATATTGAGTGTATTCTTGGGAGCAATGAATTATAATATATTTATATACATATATATATTGATGTTGTCTTTTTCATAGGGACCCCAACACCCCCCCAACGGATAGATTTATTGGAGAGAGAGAGAGAGAGAGACGGGCACCGCTTTGAAGGGTTGTACGTGTCATAAAAGGAGTGAATCGTGCGCTTTGCTTTACTTTTCGTGAACCCTTTCACAGACTGTTGCTTGCTTGTGATGTAGCTGAGGTTTTCTGGAAGCAAATTTCTCTTCTCTTTCCAATAAATTTATGGGTCTCTCTTTGCTTTGACACCACCGACACCGCTCATTGCAATAAAAAATACTATTACACTCTTTATTAAGGGATAATTATACTTGTTTAATGTTCGATGTAATTATACCTTATATATGATTTTGAGAATATTAATAAATTCGATGAATTTGACTAATAAATAGATTTTTTGTTAGATGAAAACATCGTAAGGGTGTTAAATTTAATTTTTTAAATTATAGAAAATTTATGTGTAATTATATTAAATCTCAACGAAAGAGAGTGTATCATAAATATTAAATAATAAAAAATTAATTTATTTCTATAATAAAATTTAAGGGTATGCACTCCCTTCTCTTGTGTGGTGTAATTATACTTAAACCTCATGTGGGTTAAAAAATTACATTTAGTATTCTTGAGTTTTGTTACGGTCTAACAAATATATCTCTTAGTCAATCAAAATTCACTGAATTTGCTGATATTAACAAAAAAAAAATTGAATGAAAATTAATATTTACTCTCGATTGATTTGTTATTGAATTATTGTAGGTCAAATAATTTTTTTCAATTAAACTATTCATATAACAGTGAAAATATATCACATCACATGTATTAATATCTGAAAATATATAATAGTAATTTGGTCATAAATATACTTATTTGAACTAGAATAAATAAGTAATAAGTCAATTGATAGTAAATATAGATTTTTAAACTATTTTTTTATTAATATCAACAAATTAATTAATTTTGACCAATGAGGTGATTTATTTATTAGACGGAAGCATACTTTGGGGTATTAGATGTAAATTCTCAAATAAAAAATTTACGTGTAATTATACTAAATTTTAGGTGAAGGGAATCTAATCATCTGTAAAATTTATATTGTGCTGATGTGACTTGATCTACTTAATACGGATAATTACACTCCACTTTCTTGAGGTTTAGCATAAATACACGTAGACCCCTGTGGTTTGAAAATTATATTTGGTACCCTTAAAATTTACTTTCGTCTAACAAATATGTATTTTCATTAGTCAAAATTTACTGAATTACTGATATTAACAAAAAAAAATGAATGAAAATCGTTATTTACCCTCGATTAACTTATTACTGATTTATTGCAAGTCAGATAAATTTTTTGTGACTAAATTACCCTTGTAACGGTGAATATATACATTCGCACATGCATTAATGCATGAAAATTTGTATAAGGATAATTTGATCATAAAAATTTTATTTAACCTGTAATAAATTAATAATAAATCTATCGGACGGAAATATAAGTATTTGTCTAATTATTTGGTTAATATCGTCAAATTACGTGAATTTTGACTATCAGTGTGATTTATTTATTAAACGAAAGCAAACCTCAGGGGTACTAAAAGTAATGTTTCAAACTATAGAAAATCTATGTGTAATTATACAAACCTTAGGGGAGGGAATATAATTATCGCTGCTTAATATTTCATTCCAAAAGTTTGATAATAACGAACTTCGTGAAAATTAATATAATTACAAATACCTCTGATTCTTTGAAAAATTATCTATACATCCGATTTTAAGGATCGTCCAACAATTAGCTCAATTTGTTAGTCTTTGTTATACTTTTTATTTATTTTTTGTGGTGAATTATAAGCAATGGAAAATTTGACAATTTCAAACCTCCATCCAAACCTACATATTTTATTTGTATTATTTATATTTTTTCAAACAACAAAAAAAATTCATAATTATATCAAATCATAAGACAGCTCATTGTAATTTATCCTAATCATAATATGCGATGAGAAAATAATCCTTTTCTTTTTCAACTCTCATTTTTTTTTTATTAAGACAATATTTTTGTTCCTTATTATAACATATTTTTTCATGATTTTTATTTTTACTATTTTCCTTCGCATTTCTTTGGTCATAATCGAATAAAATATATGTGGAATCAATCCTTGTTTGGTTTTAAACCTATTCTTAAAAAGTGTTTGATGTAGTTTTCAATTTAAGTGAGGGATAACTACATCCGCCTTCCTGAAATTTTATGTAATTACATGTGAATCTAGTGTGGTTTAAAAAATTACGTTTGGTACTCTTGATGCTTGCTTTCGTCTAACAAATAAATCCTTATGTTAGTCAAAATGCATCGAATTTGTTAATATTAGCAAAAAATAGAATAAAAATTCATATTTCCCCCCAAGTGACTTACTGCAAGTCAGATAATTTTTTCAGATAAAATTATTTTTATACATTTTCACATACTAATTTATGTAAGGAAGTACATGCTCACTATTATAGAATGCTTATTTAATTTTCTAACTAATATCAGCAAATTCGATAAATTTTGGCTAATAATAAAATCTATTTATAAGATAAAAACAAACGTCAAAAGTATTAAATATAATTTTTTAAATTGAATTTACGTGTAATTACATTAAATCTGTGTAAGAATAATTATCCATTTAAATAATGATGTTGGACCTTGTACAACTGTACTTATGTTTTATGAGGAAAGCGGCATAGGCACATAATGTTTTTGTCATTTTCTCACCCAACTCAAATTAATGTGGATGATTTTGACTTATTTATTTTATGTTTTTTTCATTTATTGCACTCATTTAAAATAATACTTTGATTAAATGCAAGCTTTTATTCTACGTCAATGGCGGGAACCCATACTCCAAATCTTGACTTCTTTTATATTATTAAATTAATTTTTAAAGAATAAATAAATAAATTAAATTCTAGAACTAATTTGTCTGTATTTTATTTTGATTTTCGGTTTTGATTTTTTAAAGTTTTTTTATTGAGAATAAAATTATTTTTTGAATTAATTAATAAAATTGTATTTTTTTTATTATTAATAGTGTTAGGTTATATGATTAAAAACCCTTTAAAGATTGTTCTATCCCTACAAAGAGCAAAAACTGATAAAGAGGAACAATCAACATATTTTTTTCTTAGGTCGAATCCTACCCGACAATTCAGCATATTTTTTCTTGGGTCGAACTCTACTTGACAATACCGAATTACAACTATTGATTTGCGATACATTCAAGGACCGTTGTGATAACACATGGTTCCATACATATTCTAAAAAATGGGCATCTATTCATACCCCAAAGAGAAGTCATATAAGTGTACATTATGACTGTGAGTTTTAATCTTTTGTCTCCACATATTATCCACTTTGACTTTAGTATTGCAGAAGTTAGGGGCCGTTCCAACAAGTTTTACTATGCTTTAGGTCAATTTCTACTGGTCAAATTGAGGATAACAATTGGACTCTATCTCAAAATATTGACGTTTAGTGGACTTCATCTCCAACTCAGATCACAAGTAGGCCATATATACCAACCACGACTTTGATCCGATCCGTTGGACATCTAGTAGACCCATATCCAACTAGAATCACTAGTGGACCCCACTTACCACCGTATATGATCTCAGTTTGAATCAGGTATTAAATTGATATATTTTTTTAATTAAAAAGAAACATATTCTTGTATTTTTTACTAATTTATTAGAGTTAATTATATCACATTGATTCATCATTAAAAGTATATATTACTATTTTCATAAATTAAATGAGTGGAATATATGTTTCTATGTATATATAGAGAAAAAAATATAATGTTTGAACTAAAAAAATAATTAAAATATTTTTCAGAAAAATACAAAAAAGAAAGAAGGATTTTTTTTCGATTTTTGCATTTTCAAGCAGATGAATAAGACCTTAGCTGGTCATATTCATTAAAGTTTATTTATATTACTGCATACAATTGAAATTGGGCTAATCTCCATTTATCCTATGTGTTTTTCTTAAATAGCTAAAAATTCTCTTTTTGTTTTAGAAATAGGTTAACACCCCTATGAGGTTTGGTATAATTATATGTAGATCCCTTATAGTTTGAAAAAATACATCTAGTACTCCTAAAATTTGCTTCTGTCTAATAAATAGATTTATCTATTAGTCAAAGTTCATTGAATCTGTTGATATTAATAAAAATAAATAAAATTTGATATTTGCTTTCAATTAACTTATTACAGGTCAAAATATTTTTTCTTCTGACTAAACTATCCTTATAATCGTAAGAATATACTCCTCACATGCTAATACGTGTAAAGATGTATAAGAATAATTTGGTCATAAAAAAATTTGTCTAACTGTAAAAATCAGTAAGTAAATTCGGAGTAAATATAGATTTTTATCCAATTTTTTATTAATATCGACAAATTTGATAGATTTTGACTAATAAATTAACTTATTTGTTAGACGAAAGCAGACTTTAAGAGTAATTTTTTAAACTATAAAGGATTTACGCATAATTACACTAAATTCTACGGAAAGAAAGTTTAATTATCCCTATAAATTATGTAATTGTTGTACTATTAATTTGAGTCCAATTAATTCAGTTTGGCCTTGATTATAAATGGGCCAAGAAATTAATGTTTGTGGTGAGTATCTTAGCCCAATAGAAACGATCTGGCCCACCCTCTAAGCCCAAAATTATGAGATATATAAATCCATCCTACACAGAATTTTTCAGGGTAGTGCCAATTCTTGTATCACAATTACTTTTAATATTATGTTAAAAGTGTAGTTATTATTTAGAAATATTACATATACTAAGATGCACATGAAAAATTAAAAAAAAAAATATTAAAGAAAGTGCAAATTAATTCAACGCCCTCGATGTTAGTTTTAATTATGCAGATACCCTATTTTTTTTTACAAAATTACTTACAGACGCCTTAATGTTGTAATTGAAATTTTGATCGACACCTTTTAACCTCGCCCAAATGAGGGTGACGGCCTGTGGAGGTGGAGCAGCGGCCTTCCATCGGTGTCCATGTATATAGATATTTATATATATACATATTATGCTTTATATATGATATATATAAAATTTGGACCGTTCATTTTAATTATTAAATATTAATGGCTATTAAAAATTAATTAGATCCTACTGTTCTGATGCAATTATAAAAACGCCATTAAGTAAAATAATAGCAACGGGAGCATATGTAAAATTTAAAAGTTTACAGAGATTCTTTTGCCTATATTTTTAATATCGTCGGGAGCTTTTAACTGAATCTGTATAACACGGGAGTTTATGTAATTATTCGTATTTTATATTCTGATAATCATATGTTGATTGTATTTTCTAACATAATAGACTTTAAACAAAATCTATAATAATGAACATAATTTGAGTTTGGTTAAGATGAAAATACGATATTCGGAACTTAATAGAAGAACTCATATTAAAATCATACACAGTTAGTGGCTAAGGGATACATATTTGACCTCAACTGCAACGAAAAATCATTATACAATTAAGTTCCTAATAATTAATAGCAACATCTCTACCGTTAGATCACGGAGCCCAGCAGGGGTAGAAGTGTCATTTTAACAAGCTAAGCTAACCATGTCCAAATACAACATCACTAAAGTACTATGTAAAAAAGGGTCATCTTCCAATTTTACCCTCTCCCAAATTGGACACCCCTTCTTGTACAATGAGCTCCTCTTGGAATTATTAGCCAGAGTAAGGCAGCCTGCAACCAAAAATTTATTTTTATTACAACCAAAGTAAGGATGAAATATCACAATTTTCTTTTATAATTTATTACGACTTTCTCATATTGCATCCTGTAAATTAGAATTTTTCTTATTTTTAATTCTCATGTGACTGTTCCGTCCGTCCAATAACTAACGGATAAGTCATTAGTTGAAACACGGCCCTGTGACTTTTTTGTTAATTATTACATGGAAAACAGTCAAGGGAGGACTGAAATGAAGAAAAATTAAAATTTATGGGATACGATATGAGAAAACCACAATAGATGAAATTACATTAGAAATGAGAAAGGAATAGTCATTGCTCACCCCAGTTTAAGCGATGTATCAGAGCTCTCGTAGTCCTGCGGAGGACCGATCGAGTTGCAAGCATTCACAGACTCCGACGATTGGCCTTCGTCATAGACTATGTTCTCGGAATCAGCCGTTGCGTTGTTTCTTCGCCCGTTCGATATATCCACCACCTTATATTAAGTAACAGTTTACAGTATAAATTAAACTTTATATGTATAAATTGTATTTTCAGTCCTATATGTTGGTGCCTTTTTAAATTTAGTTATATTTGTCATGATTTTCTCATATTGAATTCCATAAATTGAAAATTTTTCTCAATTTTAGTCTTCACGTGCATTTTTCATTTAATGATTGAGCTGATAACGATATGAGGACTAAAATTGAAATAATTTTTAATATATAAATTATGCAATATGAGAAAATTATAATAAATTAAATTAAATTATAAAAGACCCTAACATATCACATCAAAGATACAATTTTTCAATAGGACGAAATACCCGTTGTCTGAGTCTGGCATTCCCTTCCATGAGTTGCGTTCCCTACATGTTTCAAATCAAACATCATAAATAAAAGGGATAATTAACTACATCTATTAATACCCCTCAACCATGGTTAAATATTTACAAAAGTCACATTTACTTTTGCATAATTACATGAGTTAATTGCACAACACCACCTGAGTTATGGTTAAATTGCAAAAGCCACCTCTACTGTTGAATAATTACACTAACTATCAACTAATGATACATGCTTGCGGAATTGTGTGTGTGTATATATATATATATATATATATATATGTATTTATTTATGGAATAATTACATCGACCCTTGAGGTATCGTGTAATTACACGTAAATCCTTATAGTTTGTTAAGAAAACTATATTTAGTACTTTTAATGTTTGTTTTCGTCTAATAAATAGATACGTCAGTTAGTCAAAATTAACTGAATTTGGTGATAATAGCAAAAGAAATGAATGAAAATTTATATTTACCCCTAATTGACTTATTACTAACTTATTGTAAGTTAAACAAATTTTTTCTGATCAAACTGACCTTATACTCCTTACATGCATTAGCGTGTATGCGAGTAGTATAAGGACAGTTTGGTCAGAAAAGATTTGTCTGACTTGCAATAAGTCAGTAGTAAGACAATCAAAGGTAAATATAGACTTTCATTCAATTTGTTTTTGCTAATATCAACAAATTCCACGAAATTAATTTGACTAATGAAATGATTTATTTGTTGGAAGAAAGAAAATTTTCAAACTACAAAAAATTTGATGTATGATTGCATCAAATATTATGGGAAGACGATCTTATTATCTCTATATTTGTCGTGGGTGTACGTATATTTTTTAGTCGATGTACAAATACAATACAAACTGTTTGGACAATTAGTTCCCCTAATACCACAATGAAGTCCAGGAAACTAACCTTTTCCTGAAGTTGGTTGATCTCTTTCATGATTTTTTCGCCCTGTCCACATACAAAAAAACGTATACTTAACAATCAGTTAAAATATAATACACAAACCGCTAACACAATCACCTCATCTAAATGTTTAAACTGTCAGAAAAAAGAATTTAATATTAATATCTTAACACGCCCCCTACAAGTGCAGATTTGCACGTGAGACCTTTCTTTTATAAATGAATCTTGACGAGATTCGAACCCAAAAATCCCTTATTTGCCTTAATTTTGAGTTATTAAAAAGGAGAATCGTCACAAGTTCAAGGGAAAATTACACTTATAGTCCTATAAAATAGAGGGTTCAATGCTTTTAGTTTTCTAATTTACAAAATTTTCAAAATGGTCCGAAAATTAAGAAAAATTAAAATTTCATACACTGACCTTTTTCTCTATAACACGGCTCAATCCAGATTCAAGAGAACTCTCCAACTGCTGCAACTCCTCAATGCTTAAACCTTGAAGCTCCTCTCCTCTCATGCGCCTATTATTAGAGAAATTATATTCATTACTAGAGCTAAAAATTAAATTAAATTTATTTTATATATTCGAGTACCAATCAATCATAAAAAGAAATTTTATCGTTATTAAGTCCGTTAAACATAACAAACCAAGTTTAAAATATTTATTCTTCTTCTTTTATCTAATAAAAATTAAAATTTAACTCAAATTCAATTCAATATACAGTAGAAAAAATATAATAAAAAAAAATTAATTAAAGTAACTCGACTAGAACTCATTTAAACTCGATTCGAATAACAATGGGACTAAACACAATTTATAGAGTTTGAGAAAAATTTGAACAATAATGTGTTGGGGTGAGGGGATCACCTGAGCTGATGGCTTCTCTCAGCCACTTCTTTACTTAGTCTGGAGCAGTTGCTATCCTCAACTAGCTGCATCACATTTCACCCAATTTTTTTTGTAATTTAAATTATATGACAAATACACTACATTTGTTGTGTAATTGGTGTACAATTTAAAATTAGTGATTACTTTACCTGCAGTTCGAGAGATGGTTGTTCCATCTTATCGAGGTTCTTTGCGTGCAACTTATGCCTTTCTAGAATTTCCTTCATGCTGTAAGAGAAATTAAGACAAGAAAAACAATTTAACTTGTCAATGAAATGAAGACATTATAAGCATATATCATTCACTTCTCACATTTGAATAACAATTAATCTTAAACTCTACTACCATTATATATATCATACATTGGATTAAATATTTTTTTTATCCAGTAACTTAGATTATTTAATGTTTTTGTCCTCTAATTTTCTACAGTAACAATTTGGTTCTATGTTTTTTTTTATTTTTGCAGTTTCAAACATTTTATTTGCCGGAGTTCATTTTTACCGATGAGAAATTTGGTTCTATGTTTTTTTTTTTGCAGTTGGGCGAGCAAAAAAGATATAACAACAAATATCAATAATTATTGAAAGCTCTAATAAGTACTGACGAAACGCTACTTGAAAAGAAAAGTCAAATTGTAACCAAACTTTAGCTTCTAGCTATTATTAATTAGCGTACAATATTGAACTCATAATTGGAATTATTACACATATACGATTAAGACCAGAAGTTGGGCAGCCGGTCTTTGGCATTCATGAATATGAAACATTTGTGTTAAGGATCAAAAAATGAGACATACAATTTCAACACGTTACGCATTTAATCAATCATGCATGCAAAATAATATATATATAGTTCTTGAAAAAGGACATTTATGTATGCATGTACATAATTGTTCCTTTTTTTTTTTCTTGAGTGAAAGCGATCCATTATAGTTTATTAAATAAATCGATTAAAATCATCAATATCAAATATTTATATTTAACAACTGACAACTATAATAATTATGTACTAATCGATTTCAGAAAATAATATTTAATCAATAACTACTATTAAAATAAAATATTATTCCACATGTTAGTGGGATTCCATTTAATGCATGACCTTAAAATTATAGGGTCTGAGCTCTGTTAATTGAGTCCCTAATTGTCTTCTTTCAAGAAACCAAATTTTAGCAAGAAGATGGCAATTTTAATATTGTACGAATCCATTTCAACAAATTTGTTCTGCAATTTAAAAAATTTAGCACATTGAGGACAAAAATAATTGAAGAAGTGCACGCGACCAGCTTAGTTCGGTGTTCTTTTTCATATATATTTGTCCTCAATATGCAAAACTATAAAATTATAGGACAAAGTTGCCAAATGAATTCGCACATGATAAAATTGTCATTTTCTATACTTACAGAGCTGAAATTATAATTTTTTCTATTGTGGTCATACAAAATAAAAGTTATGATGCACCGATACCAATATGGGACCATACAATATCGAATACTTTCCAAATATGAATTATATAGATCAACTATACACATGTAAGATATATATATGTATGAAATATAGCTAAAGAAGTATTTAAATAAATATGAATTCAATGTCATAATAGTACTAGTATAACCTACATTACATTAATATGGCATGATCCGTACTTTTCTGTAATTTTTTACACCTAACTCATATAAAAGTTTTTCACCTTGTTGTAAATGCAGCTTCCCATAATTGGTATCTCACTTCAAACATCTACATATATATTTGTTTGGAATTTTGACCAGAAATTATACAATTTATGTGAGAAAATAATATTTTTTATTAGGTGGTTTCATTCATTATGGGATTAATATTTTTAGTCCTATAATTTATAAAAATTAGTATTTTTTATTCTCATCTACTTTTGCGCACATAGCCATTAAGTATTGCTTACTGTAGGGAGAATCGGCACATTTTCTAGTTTGGGACGACTTTTGAGGGGAAATATAATTAGATTTGAGGAGAGAAAATTGAATCTGGCTCTTCTCATACTTCTGTAAGTTGAAGCCAGGTATAAGCAATACAAATAATTATGTCTTCCACAAGTAAATCTAGTAGGACAAGTGTGGCAAAAAGTTGCCAGTTCAGAATGCGAATTTATAACTAATCCAGTTGGCTATCAATTCTCCCTCTAGTTTTGAAAAATCCTCAATTTTTTCATTCTCATCATCGATTTTTCGATCTATGCAATATGCCGAAACATAAAAATACACCATCCCACAATATTGAAATACCAAAAAATAAATCAAAATAAATTTACAGGACCAAAAGTGGAAGCAAACCTAGGACTCAACTCAAATTAATCAATTCTTAGAAGTACTTCATTTATACTCAACTCAATAATGAAACATAACATATACGTTTTGTCATATCAATAAAATTTGAATTTTGAATTGTAGTTTGTTACATGTATCTTATTAAAACCTCAACTAAATCAACAATCAAATTAAATCAAACTCGAATAGAATTCTTCAAATTCGATAAAAATAGAAACAAACTTCAGCAATAACACATTCAAGGTTGACTCTACACATTCACACACTTCACATATAAGTCCATCCTGTACATCATTCTTTTTCACTATTTTAAGCATGTAACTTATAAACAGAAAATTTTAATCCGAACCCGATTCGATCAAATTTGAACCACCCATATGACAAGTGTAATATACTTATCGTCTGATTGTGTACAATTCAAGAAAAATAACCAATCACATAGCAAGTGCAATACACTTACTATGCAATTGGTTTGATTTGACCAAACTAATGGCCGCAAAAATTTTCCCTTATATACACACAAGTTGCAAACCCTTATCAAGAGCACCAGCAATAGCATAAAAAAAACCCATTACTTTTTCTTACAAATTGATCATTATGGATTAATAATGTAATGAATATTCGTGGAGAAGTAGTGGGACACAAGGGCAAGCAGAAAAGAACAGCAAAGAATGTCTGTGTGCAGGCAAAAGCAAGAAGATTATGTTAATATATATACACACACACTCCCAAGAAAGAACTCAGACAACAAACAAGTAGCACTGCAGCAGTTGATAAGATAGAAGAAATGTAATGCCATTACCCTCTGTCTGTTGTCTATGCTACCTGACATCAAAGCAGAAGATTTACACACACACACACACACATATATATATATATAAATTCTAAATAATTAATATTTCCTCTGTGTTCACCAACAATTATTTAAATGGCCACCCTTTCAAAATTCCAAGAGATTATTTAAATTTAAAAAAAGAAAAAAAGAAAAAGGTCCTCATGATCCACTACCACAATAATGAAAAAAAATTAAAAAGAAAAAGGGTTCTTGAAAATGTTTTTACAAGAATTATTTCACTCTTGGCCAACTACACACACTTGCACGTACACATGGAGAACAAGACACAGACACATATATATATATATGTATGTATGTATGTATATATATATATATAGAGAGAGAGAGAGAGGGAGGGACCTGGAGCTGGAGTACTCAAAGAGCTTGCCAGTGGAGGAGAAGATGATGAGAGCAACATCAGCATCGCAAAGAACTGAGAGCTCTTCAGCTTTCTTGAAAAGCCCTCTTCGCCTCTTGGAGAAAGTCACCTGCCGAGCTGTGGCGTTGTCGATTTTCTTGATCTGAATTTTCTCCCTATCCATTTTAATTAATTTACAACTTAATTCCCACAATATATGTGTGTGTGTGTATATATATATATATATATAGAGAGAGAGAGAGAGATACTACTCTCCACCCCGCCCACCAATTATCCGAATCTAGAAAGCAGCTGAAAATGGCAATGAAAAGCCAGTTTCTTGGGCACAGTTGAGAATTAGAGAAAAAGGGTTTCTATATATAGCGTGTGAGTGTGTGTGTCAAGAGAGAGAGAGGCATGGGTTTGAAAAGCCTGCATTTTGCCATTTTTAGCGAGAACGAAAAAACCCTAAACCCAAGAAATCGAACATGAGATGAAAACAGAAGAACCAACACAAAGAGAAGGAGAGTTCATTTGGTGGTCATACTCTCGTCATTCAGATCCAGATGATTAGAGAGAGAGAAAGAGAGAAGAACAGTTGTCTGAGAGAGAAAATTATCCAAGTAGTGGGGAGAAGGAGAAGATATATAGATAGAATTTAATGGTGTTTCTTGACTAGTTTTGTTGGGGTAGTTGGATATATCCTGTGTGAATGATGGATCAATTTTCTGTGTCTGTTTCTCTGTGTTTGTTTTTGAGTTTTCAACTGTTCCCTGTTACCCTGGAAATCAGGATTGATTGATTATTTGGGAATATACATATCAAATGCTACAACTGTTTGGGTGGCGTTGGCCCAAAACTTCACCAATCAATAATGAGAAAAAATCAGATACAATTGTGTCCGCAATTGAGTTTGATTCAACTTAAATTAATTATACGACAATTATAAATTTTTTTTGTACGAATTAAATTTGGTGATTGTTCACTTCTTTTAAATTGTACACCAATCACATTTACAGTGTATTGTAGTTGCCATAGATTCAAATTTTGACGAGTCAGGTCCGAATTAGAATTTTTCGACAAGTACAATATACATAATTCAGAACAAGTAATTAAATATATAATAAGTGTATCGTATTTATTTTAGGTGTGGGTGTGTGGTTTATGATAATTGAAGAAATAATAGTGGAAAAAGAAGACTGTCTTTTTGTGGTGAAACAGGTTGGGCTCTCTTCATCATTATTCAATCCCTCCCTCCTCTCCTCAAGCATTAATTAACAGGGCAACACATGCTCAAAATCACACACACACACATATGTATATATATGTAATATAAGTGCGCGATGCTCTCACTCTTGAGATTAGTTCAAAATACATAAATACCTCTTACACAGCTTCACCTCCTGATGTTATAATTGTAATTACGGCTATACCCTTTATTTCAATGTAAAACTTACACAAACACTTCCTGAAAAATATTATACTAACACCCCTCAGAGGGTGTAGCCGTAATTTTGAAAAAACACAATTGGGTGTTTGTATAATTAGACCTAATCTTAGAGGGTATCAATATAATTTGCCTATATTAAAATAATAAAATTTATTATTGTGACAAAATAAACATTCTTGCCACTAAATGTTTATTTTCTTACAGTAATGAATTTTATTATTTTAATAAAAAGGTAAATTAATTAGTGACAATATTAAACTTATCACTTAAATCAAATTATTAGCAGCTTTTTACCGACTTCTGCTAATGATTATAAATATTAAAATATTTTCCCTCAGCACACGATTCAATTTCAACTTTCAACTTTCACTATAGTTAAACTTATAACTTATATTCCTATAAAAAATGTAGAAAGTATTGCAAACACTCGATATATCTCAAAAAATAAAATTTTCTCTTTACAAACATCAAGTCCATTTAAATTATTGAGTTGATACTATTATATAGCTTCCCAATTATTATTTTAATTTCATATAAATAAAGGTATTTTTTACATATTATATATATATATATATATTTGTAAGTTGTGTATGATGAGATGAGGATAAGATGAGGAACATGATTGGCAGGTTGTGCACACTATCTTTCTTGATTAGTTAAGAAAATTAAAATAATAAAATATTATATATATATATATATATAATATCATATATTTTTTATTTCTTTTTATATAAAATAATTCTGAGTATAGTATTGCTCTGCTGTTATTGGTTGCCACATGTACCATTACACTGGAAAGATATTTTGTCACAAATTCTTGTGCCACAATATATATATATATTTAAATTTAAATAATTTTGATTCAAATCCATTTTGGTAGGTTGATCAATCATGTAAGAAAATAAATTCAGTTAATTCAAAACGGGTCTATCATATTTGAATTAATTATAATATATTTGATACTTTATTGTTTGTACACAATTTAAAGAGAGCGACTAAATATTTTATATATAATTCGTTCAGTATGATTAAACATAATTTGAACATGAATTTTTCTGATGAGTAATAATAGCACGACATTGCTGATGAGGGTAAATTACATTTTTGATCTCATAAGTGGACTTGTTTCCAATTTTAGTCTCACACTCAGGCCAATTCGCACATTTAGTCCCATATGTCGATTTTTTTTTCAATTTCAAGACCAAATTGGGATTCTGTTAAAAAATTGGGGTTGACGTTAAGTTTTTTTAATAAATTATTAAATTGATTGTGCACACACATGTGAGTGTGCCATATATGCTCGTTATTAATTGAAATAACTCGATCACAATTATTCGTTGCAAATCTCGATACCTAACAAAGACAATTAGAATGTCAACCAGGCCAGCTCAGTTGGCGAAGTTAAAGCCCCATGATCTTAGAGGTTATAGGTTCGAACCCCGCTTTATGAGTAGAATGTTGACATCATATGTATATAACGGGATTTCAACATATATATATATATATACACTAAATATTTACCTATATATCCAAATTAATTAAATAGAAATTAAGGAGAAAGTTAGGACATCCTATTAATTATTAATATCTAGAAATAATAATTATTCATCAAGAACGGTAGACGTTGAAAAAGAGGATATAATTCAGAAAATCATTTATTATTTTTCATAATTAATATGTTTTCTCTCCAACATGGCCTACCCGAGCTGCGGGCTTTTACGTGGAGTGGTTTCTCTACAGTAGCTTAGCGTGCAGTAGGTTCAATAAGTGCATCTCTTGTTATTGTACTTGAACACGCGGCTTCAGTACATGTTTGCAGACTACACGCATGAAAGCGCTAAATCTAGTCCAGAAATTCAGAAATGTGTACTGTAGGGGCTATGACTATTAGACGCACGTGGCACGTTAGTATGCACTTGACATCAATTCTACTTTTTCAAAAAAAATAAAATAATAATAGGGAGTATAAAATTCACTTTAATTCCTTGTCATTAGGTAAATTTTACGATTAAATTTAAGTTTAAAAATATTTTTTAGGCAAAATAACTCAATTTTTTAAAATATTTCAATAAGTATTGTTGAGGGTTCAAATAAATTTATATCTTATGGTCTGTTTACACAAATCATTATGTAAAGATAAAGAACTGAAATCACTACGAAGACTGAAACCGCTAAACCTTAAAGATATAGAATCAAAATTGCAATTGAAAATTACAACTTGGTTGTTGCGTCATTAAATTCACCATAAGTCACAATTTAGGTACTGAAATGGTTGATGACGTGGAAATTTTCTACAAAATCAATCGAAAAATACTAAAATGCCATCATTTTTAAAATTACACAACGAGAATGCAAATTTTGATTTAAACTGGACAAATTTTACTACCCTCGGAACTTACAGTACTAAAATTGAATTTTTTCCAAATAAATGTTAATGGAGTCTAGGTTATTTTGACAAGAAAAAGAATGTGGTAATACCATGAATTTTCCACAATTAACAATAAATTATATTAATATCTTTTGAAGTTAAATATAATTACACAAGCATTTATGCTCTCTTCAAATATTTGACATCTCAAAAACAAAACCTTACATTGGTAATTTCTTAAGGGATATATTTATAATTTTATAAAGTGCTGGGGTATTTAATCTAATTTTAAATAATATCAACGTAATTTAACCTGATTTAAGTGGGCCGCCCTAAAGAGACACCTTTTCGACTAATTCTTCTAACCAACTTCAATACTCCTTATTTACGAAATTTTGTAAAATGAACAGAAGCTACATTTGGATTGAAAGATTTGAATTTTAATTTGATGATTTAGAAAAAAGAATTTCAAATGAGTATATAATTAAAAAATTTCAAAATCCATCAATTTTTACAAATATAGTTAGAAATAAAAGATGAATTCGAAACCATTTTGTATATGAAATTATCCAAATAAATTAAAAAAATAATATTATGTGGGAATTGAAATCCTTACGGTCAAATCCATTAATCAAACACACAATGTAAAAGTTTGGGAAAACTTTAACATTACATACCTTTTTGCCCTTTGTTGTGTTTTCTATAAGTTTTCACACTTTCTTTTTAGTTCGCAACAGAGTGTTAATTTTTGTTTTAAATAATTTTTTAATTTAAATTTGGTTGCAGTCTAAGTATTTGGAACAATATTAAATATTTTCATAATATAAAGATTATTAAGGAAAAATCAGATATTTCTTGAGATTTCCATTTCAGAAAAATTATTCAACAATAAACTTATTCTATCTTTTTACACGGAATAAAGTTGTTTCTACTCTTTTCCAAAAGAAGAAAAAATGATCCTCTAGAAAAAAAGTATTTGTCAAAGTAGAAAAACAATATTCCCTTTTATGAATATTATTTCATTCGTTCCAATTCCAATCGTTTGCAATAAACGAATTATTCCTTCAAATAATACAAAAATTATAGTCCTCCAAATTAAATAAAGCTATCTAAATAATATCATAATCCATTAATTAGCCGATTATTTCCTCTCATCAAACCTTATCAACTACGTTTGATTGAATTTATTCCTCCATAAGGGCAATCAAGATGTCTTATTTCATTTTATTTTAAAGAGTTTATAAGTTTTTAATATATGATTTTTAGATTTTACAAATAAAAGTTTTATTAAACACTTTTGAACAGTTGATAAGATATTTTGAAGAGTTCATTGACTCACCCAAACACGCTTCTACTTAGAGAAGTGTCAATTTTTATCCGGTCTTGGGTGTTTCAATTATTATTAGGGTGTGTTGTCGCTTTATTGTTGGCTTGTCATTTAGTTTTAGTTAGATATGTCTTGGTACAATAGCGTGTACAGGCATGTGTGTATTTACTTCTTAAGGACATGTATGCTCAATTACTCACTTCAATTATGACACTATGAATAATCGGACAGGTGTGTCCAATAATCCGCAAATGTGAACTTTCCTTTTTGATGCGTTAATTACATTAATATTTTCATAAAGTAAGTAATACGTTAGTTCATTCAATAAATAATAAAATAAATTCACATAAAATAAAATAAATATCCAACATATTGAATGAAACTCGAACCCATAACATCAAATTATTTTATGAAATTTCAACCTAAACAACCGTTTTAATACATCATGCGTCACGGATGTGAACTTTTATTCAGTCTAATAATGCATCGTAATGATTAAGAAGATGAGACTCGACGATAATGTAAACTTTAATAATAGATGTTGATTAGATGTAATTATATGATATGATTAGTACATTTTCTATTGTACGCCCACGCATTTATATATATAGCAGATGTAATACAAAAGTGGCAACTTTACTGTTAACCATGTATATGTCCGAAACCAAACCCGAATAAAGCCATAGGTAAATTGCAAGAAATATGTAGCCATGCATTTCCATTTAAGCTTCATGTTGCTCCATGGCAATATTTGAGGCAGTAGCTAGACAGTAGAATCACACAGAGTATTGTACCATTATGACCTGTAAACGATCGAGAAAGTATCGGTAAAAATTACTGACATAACTTAATTAGGGTGGTAGAAACAGAACTTCATTTGCTATAAACTTCACTAACCTTGTTGAATGCTATATACGTCAACGTCTGCAGAAATAAACACAATGGGGTAAGTCATTTGCAAATAGGGAGATCAGAACTAGCTGCACTATGAATTGAGGCAGAAGGGTCATGCGCGTTTCCAGCACCGAGAATTCATGTTCGTAATTGAGATATATGTGGTAGAAGTATATAGAAAAATTGTGCTGTGATTCTGTTCGGGTGAGATGGTATAACAATGCCACATGCAAGAAATCCCATTCATATCAATAGAAAAACAATGCAGTCAAGATGAGGAACGGAGATCCAGAAATTAACCCAAATATGATTCTCCTCAGAGTGATCATGCTTGTTAAAAAGACCCAAACACAATGCAAATCAATGGTTTTTGAGTTGCTAAAGTCCCAAGATGATTTTGATGCAGAAATCCAGTGCACAAGGGCAGGTTCTTACTAGATCGGAAGTAATGCGGATCAAGAAGTAAGATGCTTGGAAATGCATATTCTCAGGTGAATGTCAAGCCCATAGCAAAATGCAGTCTGCGACAGATGGTCTGTAATTCAAATGACAGTACACAATCACCAAGCTTTTTAGCTACAGTTCAGATCATAGTAAGATTATCGCACAATGGATAATGAGAAATCAGGAATTCAACTTTTGAAGAACGGAAAAGAGGAAAGCCGGCGAAAAATTTCAGTCCTCAGACAAACAAGTTATGTATCACTTTCTCATGTTGATGGATCCCCTTAATCAAACTACCGTGCTTTACAAACCAGCTAGTTGAATAATATTCCTAAGACATACTTATATCCAATTAGTACTTCCTTTCGTTCTACTAATTTAATGCAATCTGCCAGTCAATGATCAATATCACTTCTCAATATCTAAAAAATTATTCGCCCCTTCACATAAGCACTTGGTTTCGAAGTTTATACAGATTTCTATATAGAGTTAGATTTACTTGACATGCAGGCAAAAGAAATAGATATCTAGAGAAACAAGTTAATAGGGAAGGAAAAGCACTATATGAAGAAATAAATTAAAGCTGTACCATTCATCAAAGAGATTAAGATCCATAGAATCGTGGCAACAGAAAATGCGCTCACAGTTCCCATGGGTTCCAATGGTAAAAGTGAATGATTTGAAAAGCCAAACCATCACTGAATACGTAGAGAGCTTCTCAGGCACCGTCGTAACCTCAGAATTCTATGGATAAGCAGACACCAGTAGATCTGCCAAGTGAATTTAATATACCATACATCATTATGGAAATTTCATCGAACATGTAGTATATATCAAGGCATCTATAGCCAGTTCATAAGCTAATATATCTAAAATTGCTGAACTTCCCAGACTGGTTAGAGACGTTCTACAAGATTGCCCAAAGAAGAAAAAGTTTCAATCCTCCTAATATCCATGAGCTAGAACTATGGAAAGAACGGCTTAATTTCAGAGAGGAGTTAACTTTTCCTAGCTCTTTTTTCTTTTTCCTTGTCTTTTCCCCATTTTGCTTCACCTTAAAGGTGATGATATCTATGTCCATAACTTGGTCTGGCCACAAAATTTGCCTAGTTTCAATCCTGAAATCAAATTAAATGTTCAAAAACAATGCACAACCACACACACACAAACGAAAAGAAAAGAAAATTCACCTATTACCAGTCATTAGCAAAACCTCAAAATCTGAACCTAGTCATGAAAACTATACCGCTCCATGAACTGCTAGATATTAGCCATCACTATTCAACTAAGCTCCAATGAATTAAGATGATAGTATTCACTTCATATCAACTTGACCTTCACCAAATATTGATTTAATATAAGCACAAAACCACACAATAGATGATCAATACACATGTTTCATTGTTCTTATATCCCACCAGATTCAAAGTCAATCAAATATAAAGACAATCTTTTTCAATTGCCATTTTGAAAAGTAAAGTACTTTGCCATGATACCTGAGGCCGTGAAAAGAATTTTCCCCAAGAATGATGAAGAAACAAATTAGGCATTAGAAGAAAAGTTATCACTGGCCAATACCAATATGTTGATCTTTCATAAGGTGATCTTCCAGATGGCCCATTAACGTTGCAGCATCAGAAAACACAAAGGTAGTTACATCTGTGTATGTAACCTCCATATGAGCATCTTGCCACTCCCTGTCCAGAATTATAGATTTGGAATAGTGCTGAATAATGAAAACAAAGTTCTAAAACTTATTTCTGGCATTGCCACGATTTGGAACAACCTTGAGTCATCGTGATAAACAATAAACTCGAGGTCCAGTGGCACTGAACATCATGTGGCCCATCCATTATGCTCACAGGCTATATGAATTCCGACACAACTGCAAAAGTGTAGGCTGAAAACACCTTTGTTCCGCAAATTAGCATGAAGTTAAAGAATCTGCTGAAATTCATTGTACATCAATATGAAAATGCATCTTTCATGTGATTCAAAACATGAAATAAATCCAAACACAGTTACAAGCTTCTCTTCCCTGTCCCACACAGAACACAAATCGCAAAACAAGCAAGCAAAGCTTACATGAATGCATACGGAAGAAAGTCTAATACAAGCAAACAAAGCTTACAACTGGTGAGGGGACACACACTAGTTTCACTTTCAGTTCATATTAGCAGATAGAAACCCCGTCATGAATACCTCAAAAAATGCAGTCAACTCTAGTGACTTGATGATAACCAACAAATGCCTACATCCTGATGAATAAAATGCTTTAAGCTTTCAGGTCCATACAGATGACGAAATTGCACACCGGAATTCGTCGAAAGACTTTATACGATGATCCATTATACCAAAATCTGAAAATGTTGAATACAGGTAATAAATATGAATTGGGCTGACAAGTTCATACGAGAATCAGGTGGAGCTATTAAAAGGTTTCAGTCAGGTTTAGCGCTCACCGCTTCTCTCGCCGTTGACTCCACCGGCGTCGGCTAGCCTGAAGTTGTGGAAGACGATCGGGTTCGAAGTTGGCTGGTCAAAGAAATTAATTAGGTGGTGAGATTGGGCCCAACTCCTCTTACAAATCGCGGCCCAAACAAATGAATAATAATTGAGCCACTTGATAAAACTTTTTTGGGCCCTATATTAATTCTATTTTAAAAATAAAATTTTAAAAATATTTCACTCTTATATTTTAGGAATAATTACACTTTCATCCCCTTTTGATGTAATTACACACAAATTCCCTATAATTTAAAAAATTACATCTAGCACATTTGAGGTTTGTTTTGGTCTAACAAATAAGTCCATCAATTAGTCAAAATTCATTAACTTTGTTGAAATTAACAAAAATTGAATGAAAAATGATATTTTACTCGTGATTAACTTATTACTGACTTATAACAGGTCAAACACTTTTTAAATAACTAAACTACTCTTATTACGGTGAAAATATACCTTATCACATGCATTAATGCGTGAAGACGTATGAGGATAATTTAATCCTAAAAAGATTTATTTGACTTGTAATAAATCAGTAATAAGTCAATCGAGAGTAAATATAGATTTTTTATCTTTATAAACAAGTTCGATGAATTTTGACTAACTTTGAGATTTAGTAGACAAAAGCAAATATCATGAATACTAGATATAATTTTTTAAACCACATAAAGTTTACGTGTAATTACACTAAATCTCTTAGGAAAAGAGTGTAATTATCCCTGGAGTTTATAAAACTTTACCGTGCTTGGCATAATAAACTTTATATATTACTAATAATTTGTGGCACATCTTATGTGTGTTTAAAATTTTATAATGCTATCTAAAAGAAAATATTTACTATTTAATAAAGTATATAAAATAATAAATTAATATTAAAGTTATAATAAATTGGTGAGAAAAAAATACATGAAAATTTTAAAAAAGAAGAAATGATTATCAAAATATAATTAGGGAGTGGGAAGTTAGATGAATAAATAAAATAAATAAATTATAATTAACAAACATACCAAAAATAAAAAAGACACCACTCATGTGTTCTCCCTTAATATATAATATATAGATAATATAACATAAAAAGCCATCAAGCTATCATAAATTAAAGAAAAAATCTTATCCTCCTCACCTAAAATTTTGTGTAATTATATGTAGACCCCTATAATTTGAAAAATTACATTTAGTGCTCCCTAAAATTTGTTTATCTCTAACAAAAGACCCATTTGTTATTTAAAATTCACCGAATTTATTGATATTAGTTAAAAAAACTTGAATGAAATTCTATATTTACCTCTGGTTAATTTATTACTTACTTGTTGCGTGCCAAATAATTCTTTTATGACTGGATTACCTTTATAACAATGAAGATATATCTCCTCGTATGCATTAACATGTGAATATTTATAAAGTTAGTTTGGTCAGAAAATATTAATTTGACATGTAATAAGTTAATCAATGGATAAATATGAATTTTTCATCCATTTTGTTTTTGTTTTTTTTTTTTTTATCTAATATCTTCAAACTTGGTGAATTTTGAACTAACGGGTGGTTTATTTATTAAACACAAACAAATATTATGGTACTATGTGTACTTTTTCCAAAAATAAAGGGGTTCTATGTGTAATTCTATTAAATATCAGAGGAGGCCGGTACTACCTCTAATTTAAAAGAATAGAAGTATAAATATTGCTTCGAGGTAAAAAAAACATAAGTTATATGAACGGTAAAAGTGAAATACTAATAAACTTGTGAGAGTGATTTTATCTATTTGATGTAAGATTAAAGAACTTAAAAAGCTTACAAACTTAGTCAAACACCCTCTAAAACCCATAATACAATTATATTTCAAAAATCATTATGTGCCATATTGGGCATTTGTCAACAACAAAATTATTTTCGTTATTTGTCGAACATGTCATTTAATGTGTTCTTAAAAAACAAATAAAAAAATTCGAATGTCATGGACACGACATTTACATAGAAATGACATGCCATCGATACAATTCATAGCATGCATGTTACGTTTTTAATTATATGCTAATTTTTTATAAGTTATAACAAAAAATGATTGAAAAAATATATCTATTAATCTAATTTCATATCATTTTCATTTTAATTACTTTTCTTTATCAAAATTACTAATGAACTTATTATTGTGATGAAACATCATTGATCGGGACTGTAATATATAAAAAGTTGGCTAGATAAGCCTGCATTTTATCGAAACTTAAACTCTATAACTCAAACTGTTTATATTCCTAAATATAACAAACAGTACATTGACGAAACCTTGATTTGTGATACACTCACAAAGTTTGGGTATTTTGTTTGTAATGTACGAGTTCAGTTCGTTATTTCATTATATTCATTGCTGAATTATTGATTCGTATTTTGATATAACTCAAGAAAGATTTTAGATTACATAGAGAAATTAAAAGTCTAGCCAGACACAGGAAATACAAACATATGCAAAATACCACATAGTGTTTCTAGGAAAATTAAGTAGGAATTCTAGTAGATAATCTTAAAAAAACTCATCTTTATATTTTCAACATTTTCTAAAAACTATAAATTGTATATCAGAATTTTCTTAATACACTTTCATAGTTGGAAATAAATTAAAAAAGGGTCAATAGTATAATAAATATGTCACCAAAACCACGCTTTTAGGTGGCGGACCTGTTTTTTTATCTCCCTCCAAAGCCAATCAAAATTAAAATCGAAAACGTGGTCACTTATTACACAAGAACACAGTATTGAGAGCGAGCCCTCAATTCACCGCAATCCCAAGTATTTTATGTGAACCCCCAACGCCCAAATGTGTCCCACCCAAACACGCCGCTGTCAACACCTCCCCCACCACTAAAATTTTTGAACTGGATTACGGTGACACCCAAGGAAAGAATTAAGAGGCCATAATTCAGTGGCAGGGAGGAGAAAGAAGAGAGTTGTGTTGCATCAACTCTGTGTCTCTCTTCATCTCTGCGGAGCTGCATTTTCAAGCTGTTGTTGATTTTTTGTTTGTGTGGTTTTGGGTCTGAATTTTTGTGGGTAATCGGGCTGGTTTTTATTGGAAATGGGGGAGCAGAAGGGGAGCAATAACCGGTGGAACTGGGAGGTGGCTGGGTTCGAGCCAAGGAGATCGGTGGAGCAGCGGGATGATTACAGGAGGGCCTCGGTGGCGCCGTCGTTGGGGCGGCGCTACTCGATGTCCATTTCTTCGCATTCCGAGCTCTCCCAGCACGCCGTGAGCTCCAAGCTCATGCGATTGAAGGACAAAGTCAAGGTTTGTCTTCTTTAACTGTGGCGCTACTAAGGGATTGATTTAGGTTTATTTTTGGCTTTCCTGTGTGTCTCCTTGGCAATGCTTCTTTGATGTCTTCGGCTTTCAAGGTTTTACGCAAATGTTTGATGAGTTTGGTGTTTGAATGACTGAAATGTTGGTTTTTTGAGTTTAAGAAGAAGCGTTACTTTTGTCTACTAATAGGTATGCGTGGAATATGATCCGGATTTCTTGGAGGTTTTGTGACAATTGATTGTTGTTGGGTAGAAGTGAACTTTGAATTGATTGCTGTGGTGAAGCTCTTGATATAGGAACTTTATGGATTCTTGTGTTAGATTCTTGTTTAGTGACACAAGAAATGAGAAAGTAGTTATGTGACTGCTATGAACATCACTCTTTTGATAGGAATAATTGGGACCAACTTAAAATAGGATGTTTTATTCAATGCCTGGCATTTTGATTCGTTCTTGAGATTCTGGTAGGGCTTGGTTTAGCTACTGCAACATGCAATATGATTGCTTTTCAAATGGAAGATTGCTATAGATAGAGAGAACAGATCTGGAAGCCAGCACTACTTCTGTAGGCTCTGTTCTCATCTAACAAGAGTTCCTCCCTATCCCTTCAGTTGACCTGTTATAGACACTACGCTCTTCTTTTGGATTATATTCATGGATCAGCAGTTAATCAGATGATGCTCGTTTTACTTTTTATCCACATTCATGAGGGACGTGTCACCTATATGAGTTTATCAGCTTGAGAAATGCCTCAAATTTAAGCTTACTGAGATGGCCAAAGGGTTAGACCAATTACTGGAGTATATTTGGTGTTCCAAAGCTGGCTCTTTCAGCATTGATGTAGGATAGATTTGTTCCTGGAAGGGTTTGATGGAAGCTTTGATGGCAGTGTCTTTTCGTCAAAATCATTGTGTCACAAAATGAAGCATCCTTTCATGCTTCAGACCATTTTGTTTGTCATTTCCTTTTCTATCTTTTCTTTTTACAATTTACCTGACATGGGAACATGCATGGAAGAGGTTTACAGCCTTCCGAACAGGAAGCTGTCAGTCCGCAAGTTTACCAAGATATTATGAAGGGGAACCTGTGGCACAACTGTCTAAAGAAAAATAGCACACTGGCCGCAGCCTATGGAAACAAAACGGTCAACAACAGAGAGAACAAGGAGCTCCAGTTTGCAGAATAGTGGTAGAAGGTTTTAAAGGTCCAATAAATGGGAGGCCATAGATTACTTTTCCTTGCTTGGACAGTTGGACTAAGATTAAGATCCATACTACAGCTCATTTACTAATAATCTATTGAAGGATCTTGAGTTTTGAAGAAAAGGAACCTTTCCTCGAAATGTCTTCGGGTCAGCGAAGCCACATTATGAGTGCTTGATAACATTCCTCTCGAATTACATGCCACCTGTCTGAAAGCACTAGCTTATGCTGGTTAAATGGATAAAATATATCAAATTTGACGTCTATGTTAATAGAGAGATTTTGGTGAAATATTCCGACATCTATTATATGGGTGGAACACCTCAATCCCAATGGAGAAGAACTTCAGAAGCAACATTAGTTTCTCTTTCTGGAAAGGGATCATACTTCTACTGGAATTTGTTATTCATGGTGCATTCGACACCATCAGATAAAATCTCTATACATCTGTAAGTTACATGGTATTTATATAGAAACCATTTGTGATAGTTTAACTTAGAAACTTTAAAACTATGACTATGAATACTGTTTTCAGTGTATTCTTCGGTTTTCACGGTTACTTCACGAGTGGGCAAGTGCTGATAATATCACTTTCCTGGAAGTTTGTTCTCTCCATGTTTGTAACACAATAGAACTGTACTTTAATAGTTTTGTGGCCAAACATTGCAAAGTCTAATTTTAACGTGAAATTGTTCATCCTTTTTTATTATCTTATGTGGTTTAAATCTCATCACCTTCCCACTTTTTGGAATCCTGAGATTTCACATTGAGAACAGTCATTTTTGTGCATGCTAAATGTTGTGTCTCTTACACTTATATGCCACATGGAGTGTAGTCAGATGTAGTCTCTCAGAAATTTACATGATATATGTCATATGTGGATGTTCAGCGCAACACGGCAACATATATTAGTTGCTTCTAAAGGTTGAAATGTTAGCAAAAGGGTAATGAGGACTAGGAAGAGAAACAAGAAGGTTGCAGTTAGCTAGTACAATAACCTTGTGTTGGACCTCGTCAGACAATAACACATATTAAATACCTCTAATCACTATGCTTATGAGGCTTCACTTTTTTCTTATGAGTTCTGGCATTTTCCTTGGTTTTGATTGGTAAATACCACTAATAGCCAAACCTTGGACTTCGCTCTAGTGCATCATTGATTGCATTAGGGTTACATAGTTTTTGTTAAAATGGATTCAATGTGGTGATTTTGATTTTACCCTTTGGTTCAAGCATATCCCTATTTTTCCTAAACTTGTTATTCCTCTGAAATGTTCTTTTTGCTTTGTTTGCACAGGTTGTCAGAGAAGATTACTTGCAGTTGAGACAAGAAGCTACGGATCTTCAGGAATATTCCAGTGCAAAGCTTGATCGTGTCACACGTTATTTAGGTGTACTTGCTGACAAGACTCGTAAGCTAGGTAAAATGTGTCAGTTTGGATTAAGAAATTGTGTCAATTTTTGATACAAATTAGTTTTAGTTCAATGCATTTACAACTTTTATTGAACAGTTGCCCAAATATGTCTGATCAAATTATATTATGATATTTACAAGACTTTTATTCTGCAATTATTTATGTGTTTCTGCAAATGTTTCCTGTCATCTCATTGGTAGTTGTGTACAACTACGAAAGACTCTTAACTAATACCATCTAGCATAAAAATACTTCTTCTCTAGAATGCTACTTCAAGATCTTCTCCTACCAGACCTCCATGTTGCTGTTGCTCCCACTTTGTCAAATTAACCATAATACTAGTGGCTAAGGTTTAGAGATATCTGCTTTTCAAATATCTTTTCTGGTAGATTTCATTGACTGGAAACAAATCACCCCTACTTTCAGATCAAGCTGCCCTTGAAACTGAAGCTAGAATTTCTCCGCTGCTATCTGAGAAGAAAAAGTTATTTAATGACTTATTGACTGCAAAAGGTACTGACTTCTTTTCCAAGCATTCATGTATTTTCCCTCCTCTATTCTTACTAAACTTAGGACACACACAGGCACTTTTCCTGTGGCTGCCTTATGATCATCATGTGTGTCTGAACCTGGTTACTGATTGCAGGTAATGTAAAGGTGTTTTGTCGTGCAAGGCCACTTTTTGAGAATGAAGGTCCATATATTGTTGAATTTCCTGATGATTTTACCCTTCGCGTAAATACTGGGGATGATAGTCTCTCCAATCCAAAAAAGGATTTTGAGTTTGACAGGGTTTATGGACCTCATTTTGGACAAGGTGGTATCCTGTTGCTGATTCACTTCCTTTCTTTCGGCTGATCAAAGAAACTAACTTATTGGCTTCATTTTTGCAGCTGATCTTTTTGCTGATGTTCAGCCTTTTGTTCAGTCAGCATTTGATGGATATAATGTTTCAGTATTTGCATATGGGCAAACCAGCTCCGGAAAGACGCATACTATGGTCTTTCTTCTTTTTCCTCTCTTCCCCTCCTTCAATACTCATAAAATTGATATCATTACTACTTCTATGACAGTTAATGCATCTTTATATATTTTTGTGCTACATGCATCTATATGTGTCTTTGACACACACATGGGTGCAAAAGTCTATGTGAAACTTTTCCTGTTTCTTGCTAATGTATGTTTCCTTGGGATCATATTAGAAGATGTCAAATGAAGTTAGATGTAAATGTGTCACAAAACATTGATTGATAATCTCTCTATCTGATAACATTCCATCTTCCTGCAGGAAGGATCTAGCCATGATCGTGGTTTATATGTTCGATCATTTGAGGAGCTTTTTGATTTATCCAACTCAGATGCAACTTCAACTTCTCGATATAGTTTCTCGGTTTCCGTCTTTGAGCTTTATAATGAACAGGTTCCTTTTCCTAAACCACTGTTTGGTTCTCAATTTACGGTAAATCTCTTTTTGACATATATCATGCTGAACGTCATCAATATCTGATAATGGCCCTCATGAATGCTTTTGTAGATAAGGGATTTGCTTCTGGAATCTGGAAATATTCTACCAAAGGTCTGTATTGGGTCGTCAGACTATGTTGTGGAATTTGTCCAGGAAAAAGTTGAGAATCCTATAGAGTTCTCCAAAGTCCTCAAAGCAGCATTCCAGAATCGAGGGAGCGACACCTTGAAGTTTAAAGTTTCCCATCTGTATGGTTTATGCCAATGTTTCTGCATTACTGTCTTGTGTCTTGAGGCTTATTCTGCTTATGTTTTGTTTGTTCTGTGGTTTGCGTTAGTTTAGCACTTGTTTATGTGGAGTTGTGGACACTTATCTTTTTCCTTTTTGCAAAAGAATAATTGTGTGGTAGGCCGATATCCTCAATCACAAACTTATAAAACTCTGGAGAATGCACCTACTCTAATGATAGAAATGCCCACAATGTCAGGGTTTGGGGTAGCCCCCAAAAGGGAAGTTCGTGTATAGCGCACTTACCATCATTTACCCAATATCCCAATCTGGACAAAGCAATCAGCTGTGTGGTTGATGGTGATTGGAGATGGCTCCAGGAAACCAAGTGTTCTCAGAGGGTCATGTTCTTCCTTTGCCTTGCCCTCTAGGATAGGCTTATGGCCAACCCATCAGGTCTCCTAGGAATTGTTCTATTGGATAACCGCCAAAACTGCTGCTCTGACCAAGAAAACTCTACATATGCATTGATCTGCTGTCCTAAGTCCTAAGGCAGAAGAAATGTGGGTGGACATAGCCACAGACTTTTATTCCTTTTGAAGCGTTAAGTCCATCTGGACTAACAGAAGTTTGTCCGATTTTCAGGAAATATTATCCTTCCATCCTTTCCATGGTCCCTCATCTTTGTACTATTGGGACCTCAAGTAAGGCTAGGAGTGATAAGTTTCTGAGAACATGTCGATTCGCTTCTGGAAACAATCCTGTACAATTAAGCTGTTTACAGTTTGCTTTTGATCTTGCTGTTGCCTTCCCTACCAAGGTAGATTGATCGCGGAAGCTTGCTGAGTGCATAGGATGGAGTAAACTGGTTGGGCAAGCACAAACTAAGTATGAATTAGTAGCTACTCAAGTAGGAATGGTAAACTATGCTACGAGCCTGATAAGGGTTGCTAAATGGTTTTGGTTGAGAGCTTTCAGTTGTGAAGTTCATCGCTGCTCCATTATGGAAGAACTGTAAGCTTTAGTGACTAAGTCCTTCTTGCAACTAAGTTTGAATTGTTAGATGCTGGAATTGGTGGCTGGGTCTGAAGTGAAATTATCCAAATCACTGACGGATCTTCTCACTCCTTGTGGAGCATTTTGGCAGATTGCTGGAAGCTGTTCAAGCTCTAATGGGACTTCACTTAGTGACATATAAGAAGATGGGGCAATGCTGCAACTGATCCAATTGCTGGTTGAGGTCACATGCAGATGCAATGAAGGATGGTTAGGATGATCCACCTGAGGACATCTTAAAGGATTTTTGTAAGGGAGTCAGTTTAGTTATAATCCATTTTCCAGCCATAATGTGCTTATAGAGCTAGGAACACCAGCCAACTACTTTGATGTGTTATAGTTTTGGGGAACTTTCACAAAACCTCTGAAGATGAAACGTGGTAGGTTTTTATGGCAAGTGCTTGAAAATACAACTATTTGTGGTATTAAGCATTTTTTTGGAGGCTCCATCTGGTTTGCATAATAAACTTTAATGGAAAAGACATTCTACGTAGAATGGGATTTCATGACAAATGGTTCCAGAATTTTCCACTCTTTTGTCAGGCTGACAGTTGACTGAAAAACATTTCAACTACTGTCATACACAGTCCAAGATGCTAAGTGCTCTATATAAAACTCAAATTACAGAAAATTCTGTACGACATAGTTTCCACTAGGTTTGCAGCTTCTCCATAGAAACTGTCATGTTCTGGAATATGTTGAACTTTATGTAATAATGCATTTCATGTATCTTTGGTAAAAATTGTTGTTGTGTGTATTTGTGTATGTTCATCTTATTCCACTTTCTTTATTAAAATGAATTGATTCTTCCACCCTAGGTTTTTCTTATTATATATTTGTTTCTCTTTGGCTTGCTTTTTGTAGGGTTGTCATGGTTCATATATACTATAAGAATGTGATCACGGGTGAGAACATATATAGCAAGCTTACTCTAGTTGATTTGGCTGGAAGCGATAGTATAAATGTAGAGGAGGAAGCTGGTGAACATGCAACAGAGTTTTTGCATGTCCTAAAATCCCTCTCAGCGTAAGTGAACGTCCACATTTTGTTTTTTCAATGGTAATACGATAGATGATGTAATTCATTTCCTTTGTCTAGCAACAATCTAAAGGATTTCCACTTGTCATGAGTTGTAGTTGCAAATATTTCTCGCTGGTTTGTTTGTATGGCACAGCAGTTAGTAGAGTTTTGTACCCCAACAGGAACCTTAAGAGGTTTCTTTGTTTGTTCATTGTTATTCATGTTAATGTTTTTTCCCATGTTTGTGTCCTTGCATGGGGATATTGGAAGCCCGCAAAAAAGCTATCTTTATTTCAATATATGATAGGCCTGATAGATGCCCTATCTAGATTTTAGACGCTCTATTGGTTCTATTACCATCAATTCAAGTATAGGTTTTGGTATGTTATTAGCAGTGAGGTGTTTTGCTTTACTCTACTTATCATTCTTTGACTTCTTTGTTACTACTTTTGCTGTTATCTTTCATCACAGTCGATATTCATGTGCAGGTTGGGTGATGTTTTGGCTTCTTTAACCTCTAAGAAGGATAATATTCCATATGAGAACTCAGTGCTAACAAAAGTTCTTGCAGATTCATTAGGTATTCATGTTCTATATTTCCTTTCCCTGTTATTTATGTTTTGATTCTATAGCTATTCCTTAAATAAAGGTCTTACTAGGAGTTAAAGACTTAATATCTATTCTTGCGAGCAATTGTATCTTCATGAGTTTGAAAGGTTTATATTTCCAACTGTTGTATTTTGGTATAATTTGTACAAAGACTTGGACAAGTGTCTACATTTTTGTATGAATTCAGTTATAATAGGTTTGTTTTTGAATTAACTGTTACTAGAGAGAATACTATGCTATGTCAAAAGGCTACTGATTGGAAGCCTATATAATCTATAGATAACTGTAAAATCCTACTTCGAACAAAGGAGAAAAGGGAAGAAGGCATATTGGTCTACATCAAGGACATTTAAGTTGAAAGGAGCAAGTTATTTGCACATATATTTGGGTGTTTAATGCAGCTTAGAAAACTGACCATCCTTCTCTTATGATGTTATTAGCCCAGATTAGTCATACCGAACTGGACCATGTAATACATAGAAACTCTTCCTCTGATATAATCTGATTTTTAAATAAGACGAGTTTCAAAAGATAGTGGAGAAGATGAAGAATGGGAGGAAACGCCAAAATTACTTAGCTAAAATGGAGTTCACTTGCTGGATTATTAGAAAAATATAACCTGCTTGACTGCTTCCCTCCGCATGACAGTGGATAGCTGGGATGTAGAAGTCAAACGTCATAGGACCTCTCAAAATCTTTCCAACTTAGTTAAAAAGCCTTGTGTATGATATGCATGCTCTTGGTGATGCTGTAATTGAATTTCAAGAACATTCTCTTTCTTGCTGAAAGGAGTGACTAATTTGAGATTTTCTTACAATTGAACTGTATAGCGTCTCTTAATGCAAATAGTTTCATGTTACTATGAGATGCTGGAAAGGGGTACCTCTAATGCCTTACCAGAATGATACACAATGTCTGTGGTGTACACTTGTATGGGCTCTGGGAACCTAGAAATTCAGTACATGAGCAATTCACTTATAGATCAAGAGCTACACACGACTTTTTCTTTCTTCACTTCCACTAGCATCCAATATTGTCTTATATGTCTGAAGTTGTCCTGGACCCCCGTTTCCACTTTTGACCTTTTATGCTCCTTTCATCTTTCTAAGGTACATGTTGTATTTTCATTCTTCATGTAGGTGGAAGCTCCAAGACGTTGATGGTTGTTCATATCTGCCCTAATATGCAAAACATGTCTGAGACAATAGCATGCCTTAATTATTCGGCTAGAGCGCGAAATGCTATGTTGAGCCTTGGGAATCGAGATACAATCAAGAAATGGAAAGATATTGTGAGTGTGCTGAATTTCTTTGGTATTGGCATCAATAGATTAAGATCTTGGCATTGCATCCCATTACATGCAAGTTCTACAATTAGATAGGAAAAGATCATGTCGATATCAGCATCCTTTATAGTCTTTGCTTTCCTGTGAAATCATTTCCTTGCTTATCTTTCAAATCTATAGTTTCAGGCTATACATGTTCGCACAAATTCAAGAGAGAACTTTTATGACTTGGTCACTATCTACACTAGTGATAGTTTCATGATACATGCATGTCGGTAAATGGATCTTAAGATAAACGTATGTGGTGGTAATTTGTTCACTAAAATTTCAGCTGCAACTTTTCTTGTAGGCCAACGATGCACGTAAAGAATTGCTTGAAAAAGAAAAGGAAATAAGCGACCTGAAGTTAGAAAGTATGGGACTAAAGGAAGATTTAAAGCGTGCAAATGACCAATGTGTTTTACTCTACAATGAAGTTCAGAAAGCCTGGAAAGTTTCTTTCACATTGCAGTCAGATTTAAAGGTTTGTGACATCATGCTTTTATACTGTTATGTGTTTCACTTGTTTCTTCTTTCTCACTGTTTTGCTCCTATAATTCGTAAATGAAAAATTATGCCATCCTTTACACGTTGTCAGATGGCTACTTCGGGTAAATAGGCTGTCAACTGAGTTACTGCATCCAAATGGGCGTGTTCAGTAGTTGAGCCACACATCCAAATAAAGATGTGATAATCTGTGGAAAGGAAATTTGTCTATTCTGAACCATATTTTATGACTAGTACACTTATGGACAGGAGTCCAGTTTTGTTTTCTCCTTTCCTAGGTGGAAAGATCAGTCAGATTTCAGTTATACCATGTAATCGTTGTTTTGCACCTTTTGTGTGATCGAAGTAATCTAGATTATCATTGAATTTTAATACCACTTTATCCTTTAGCAAGCTAGACTCCTTATTGTAATACTTTCAGCCTTATGGGAGTGAAAACTCCTGCATTAATGAAAGTAAAGATCCATAAACCCATTTTTGTATTAAGGAAAGGTCTTGCCTCCAACCCAGGAACTTTGCTGATTTTGTGGGTGTTTCTTTTTCCATTGAACGGTATAAGTTTGTTACTTTTGATTTTCAACTATTAACATCTGTTAATCGTGCTTCTTTCCGTTGACATCTGCTAACAGTTTGTTTCTTTTGATTTTGTGGGTATTTAATTTTTATATTCAATAGAATAAGTTTGTTGGTATTGATTTTCATCGTTTTGTTGTTGGTTGATTAAAGAGATGGCGACTCTTATTTTCATGAAATTTTTTTTATGACCCTGGAGGTGTAACAGCATGTTACACTGATGACTGATTGTTCCGTTTGCAGTAATGTAAAAATAGAAATTTGCACTGGCTAATTGATGTGAAATGTAGCAATTTCTAAGAAAATACATGTTAGCCGTCTTTTTCTAGCTTAGTTATTGGAACACTGTATTTTTGTAGAGCCAATGATGTTTGAATTATGCTTCTTGAAACTTACAGCACCCTGGTCGATGGATTCCTTATGAGTTTCTTTCTTTGACGATCTAGAATTTGTTATGATGCTTTTGCAGGCAGAGAATATAATGCTTGCAGATAAGCATCAGATAGAGAAGGAACAGAATGTGCAACTCCGTAACCAAATTGCTCAGTTGTTGCAAGTAGAGCAAGACCAGAAATTGCAAATAGAAGAAAGGGATTCAACAATTCAAATGTTGCAGGTTGGCTCAAGAATCCTGTATTAGTTGGCTTTTGTCAATCATTATAGTAGATATGTGCGTGTATGGTTTTACCAAACTCTTTCAGATGCTATTCTAACTTTTTTTCTGCATCGCTTGTGCTCTAAGTTGCTGCATGCAATCTTTTTGAGAATATGAAGCACCATATGCAATTTTTGTTGTAAAAGAAGAACAGAGTCATATCTCAGTTCAATTTGTCTTATAAGGAATACTTCTTAACCTTTTTACTTTTTAGTTCTAGTCCCTAAATTTTATTGGCAAGTTATGGTGCCAGTATGATAAATAAATGCTGGATGAACTAAAGTTTGCTTTGAAGGTCTGTTGGTCTCTTCTTTCAATAAGTTAAAACTTGAAATAATAAAATTCTTAAGCCTTATCTGTCTTCATTTTCATTTTGTCAGTTTTCATTTCCATTTGCTTGTAAACACACACACACACACACACATATACACTCATATGGAGAGGAGAGAGAAGAGAAAAAAGAAGAAGGATCTTTAAGTTTAAAAATTGAGGTGTTCTTGTTACCCGAGTAAATTAATTTTTGACTACTTATTTCATGTGTGTGTGTTGTGGTGGTGGTGGTGGGGGTGACGACAAGGTCATCTTGTTTTTTCTGGTAATTTGTGAAGTCACAAATTACTAACAGGGCTTGGCAATGTAATTGTGCAATCTTGAGATGTAGTTTCTGTATTTTGACCCTTGTACAGTGCATCACTGTACTTATCCCTAATTTATATATAAGGAAACAGGATTTAACATGCTGTAATGAAATATGTGAAGTTGGCATCAGATAAAGAGGTCTAATAGTTGCATTATGTGCTGAATATACTGAAAAGCTTTGTGCTAAATAAATGCATAAGTTGCACTAGTTATGTTTCCAAGGTTTACTTTGGTGTTTGAAATTTAGCAGCCAGCAATAAAGATATTAGGAAAGGTAAAATTTCATACAGTTGCCTTGTGGAGAGAGAACTTTATGACTGGATAATTAATCCTCATCATTGTTTATACCTCTCTCTGTAGGCCAAACTGAGGAATGTTGAGTCACAATTAAATGAAGCTCTTCTTTCCAATGAGACTGGGTCAACAAATGGCTCTGGACCACAGACTGGAGAGCAAACTAGCAACAAAACTACAGCTGATGACATGGATTCTACTGCAGTTACCAAGAGGCTTGAGGATGAACTCAAGAAACGGGATGCACTTATTGAGGTACTTCATTGTGTTAACGTGTCAATGAGGGTATTTTTTTGTTAGATATTTTTCGTTGAACCTGCCTCAAAAGGAATGGAGTTGGGAATTATGCTTCCAGGAATACTGAAATTTTAATTATCTTCTTTTTCTTATCAGCAGCTCTGTTTGTTGAAACAACTCAGAGACACTATGATGCCTCTTTTCTGCATCATGTTGTCCTTATAATATAGAAGAATAATCCTGTCCCTTTTCTTTTTGTCAGAGATTACATGAAGAGAACGAGAAGTTGTTTGACAGATTGACTGAAAAAGCTTCCTTAGCTGGATCGCCTCAGGTTCTTTATCTTTTATAGAACTTGTGTTGCATGATTCGAGTGGTTAATTTTTCGTGTGGTTGGTGTTCCTCTGTCGTACTATGTTATGCTTAACCTACTTGTTGTTTATTCATGTAAGCATTACTTGGTTGGTTTTCTCTCAGGTGTCAAGCCCATCTCCCAGGGGGCCACTTACTCAGTCTCGCGACTTGGGAAGGTGTTTCTCCACTCTGGTTTAGAATGACTTGACTTTGATTCTTTTTCCAAATTCTCTCCATATATGATCCTTATCTGTCTGTGCCACCTCCCCCCCTGAATTTTCCTGGACAGGGATGATAATTCTATCGCCAAAGGACGCCTGGGTGATGCTGTTCCCTTACCTTTAGCCTCTGAAAAAATAGAGAGCTCAGTTGCATTGGTTAAATCTGGTTCTGATAAGGTGAAAACTACGCCAGCTGGTGAATATCTTACTGCTGCTCTGAATGATTTTGATCCCGAACAATATGATAGTCTTGCTGCGATCTCCGATGGTGCAAACAAGCTTTTGATGTTGGTACGCATAAATTAATATATTTCCATGCATTCAACTACCAAACTCTTAGTGTCAGAATTGGAAAGTTGTTGTTTCTGTTTGGTGTCCTTTTATAATTTTGGTGCCAAGTTGTTGTTTATCTGGGCAGCTGTCCATGACTCTTCCCTTGGATAGTGTAAATTGTTGCGGACATTCCTTTTGCTGCTTTCCCTTATCCAGATTGTTCTAAGCTTTCATTAAGGACTATAGGATCGATAAGAATATGTATGGCAATTGCTAATTTCATTCTGGTCTAGCTGACATGATTATACTTAACTGGCAAGTTCAATATTTGTTAGAATGATTGGTAGAGTGCGTCAAAGAAGATTGAAGGAAAGATGCTTGGTTCTGAAGCATACATTTGTAACAATGCTTTACATGCCCCCTTAAGCCAACTGCCAATAGAACTACTTTTTCTTCAGTGTAACTTTATTCGGCAACAGGACTCTTTTGATCCCTTGCTCAACATTGTATGCTTGTCCTGATCTTGAAGTATTTGTTTAAGATTTATCATATGCCAGGATTCATGATGCTATGGATAACGACAATAAGGTCTTATGATCTGGGTTAAGCTAGAAGATCTTGTAGTATATAATCATCTTTCTTTTGTTATCACTTATTGTTGTCATATATCTCAACTTTGAGAGGCGTGAACAGACAGTTATCATTGTATGCTTAAAATCTTATTATCACGAACATGATTTCTCCTTAAAACTACTTATCCTTGAATGTGGCAGGTTTTGGCTGCAGTCATTAAAGCAGGTGCTTCTAGAGAGCACGAAATACTTGCTGAAATAAGAGATGCTGTTTTTGCCTTCATCCGTAAAATGGAGCCCAAAAGGGTGATGGATACCATGCTTGTTTCCCGTGTTAGGATTCTGTACATTCGTTCCCTACTTGCTCGGTCACCAGAGCTACAATCAATTAAGGTACTAAAACTTTTCCTTTTATTGTGCCGAGCAACTGGTTGCATAAAGAAAATACTCCCTGAGGAAACAATTCCTGCCAATATAAATCCAATAAAAAGTATATTCATGTGAAATGATTTCTTCTGTTTTAAGGTTTCTCCTGTTGAGCGCTTTTTGGAGAAGCCTAATAGTGGACGTAGTAGAAGCTCTAGCCGTGGTAGCAGCCCCGGAAGGTCTCCAGTGCGCTATGATTCCAGCACAAGGAATATGCTGGTTGAGGACCAGATTCAAGGGTTCAAAGTAAATATAAAACCAGAAAAGAAGTCGAAGTTGTCATCAGTGGTCCTGAAGATACGCGGAATTGATCAGGTACTATTACTGTAGTTTACTATACTGGTCATTTCGTTCCATCTTGTATTTTTTCTTTTTGTTCCAAGTATAGGATTCCACTTTTAAAGAGCTTAATCTTTTAGATGAGGCACTAAACTAGAGTATTACCTGGGCTCCGAATTGATTTAGGTCGTACTACTACTCATACATATCCATGCAACCAAAGCCTTGATATACACACATGCATAAAGCAACCTCTTTTTCGTCACATATAGTAGGTGATTGAAATAAAGTAAAGTTATAAGATTAACACGAGTGTGGTTTCTCTTCTCTGACATTGCTGGAGATCAGGGCTGAAAAATGAATTAAGCTGCTTGATGCTTGATTCGAGATCGATCACTGAAAGTTAGTTTGAATTTGTTTTACTAAACAAGATAAAGTAAACTTGAACACATGAAGCACTCAGATCATGTTTGACTCGATTACAGCTTCTTCAAGCTAGGCGTGCTAGATAATCAAACTAAGCTCAAATACAAAACTTGATTAGAAATTGAAATCAATTTTTAATAATACCTTGTTCGGCTTGACCCGGTTGATATATTTACTTTCCAACTACAGCTGAGGGAAAATGGATCCAATTGTAGGACCTGAATGCATGCATACTCAATTGGAATGAAGATACTATTTGTGCAACAGCAAATTTGCCATGAATAAATCGAGTAAATGATTTAAAATGCGAAGCAGCATATTATCTTCATTAGTATAAGAGTTTTTGGGAGCTCTCCAATTCTTTCTTTGCATCTGCATAATATTGTCTGTATATGAACTTGTATAATAAATCCGAGATCAATTAATCACGGAGATTGACATGGTGCATTTGGCAGACTGTTGAAAATTGTAAGCATGCTTGCTAACTTCCATTTTTCTTCTCTGTAATTTGCTCAAAGAAAAAAGTATGGGAAGATGTAAGAACTTGGCGAACTTTCGCAAGGATCATTTTGAGCTGAAAATGCCCGTAGTCGCAAATTAATTTCTTGGTGCCCTGTTTATGCTTTGCTCTTATATATATATATATATGTATGTACATATAGTTTTTTGGTTCTTCTGCCAGCATTATTTTTTAGGGTAAATTTGTAATCCATGGACTTCAAGTAATTTTTGACAGTTCAGATTAAAATATACAGGACACGTGGAGACAGCATGTAACAGGTGGAAAACTCAGGGAAATAACTGAGGAAGCAAAAACTTTTGCAGTTGGGAACAAGGCACTTGCAGCTCTCTTTGTTCATACTCCAGCTGGTGAGCTCCAGCGACAAATCAGAAATTGGCTTGCGGAGAACTTTGACTTCCTTACTGTTGCTGATGATACAGTACCTGGAGCAACTGGTCAGCTTGAGCTTCTCTCTACTGCAATAATGGATGGTTGGATGGCTGGACTGGGTGCTGCCCATCCTCCAAATACTGATGCTCTTGGCCAACTTTTATCTGAATATGCAAGGCGTGTTTATACTTCTCAACTGCAACATTTAAAGGTATTTTCTGAACGGTCTTATGGTGCACTTTATTTCTGCATCTCTGTGCAGCAATGGGTGGTACATGCAATGCCACTGGGTTGGTAAATCTCTGTTACTGTATCGTGTTTTGCTCATCTTGTCTATCAACTAAACCTGATATTTATTTCTTGTTGACTTTTATTACAAAAGTCAATGTAATACACAGTGATCTCGCACAATGTACTTTTACTATTTTTTTTTGTACTAATATCTCATATTACGCTTTGTTCATCAGGATATTGCAGGTACTTTGGCAACTGAAGTGGCGGAAGACTCTGCACAAGTAGCTAAGCTGCGTTCAGCTCTTGAGTCTGTTGATCACAAGAGAAGAAAGGTTAAATATAGCATGACATTTTTTTCTTTGAAAATATAGCATAACTCTCCATTTTGAAAACTTTTTATCTATTTCATTTTTTAGTAGTGAGAGAACCCAGATAAGTGTTTTCTACTGCTAGAATCCAAGTATCCAAAGTTAAAGCTCATCTTTGATAATTGAATTCAATTATCATGGACTGAAACCATGTTTCTGTTAATTGTACATTTTTATTTAGATGTATTCCTACTACAATGCTATTTAACTAAAGTGAAAGAATGACTAGTTTGGAATCTTTTGCTAGAGATTTGGAAGTCACCAGTCATTGTTCTTACAACAAGGAAAAGATTTCTGACTTTGGAAATCTGGCTGCTTTCTCAAAACTCTAGTTTTCTTGAAACAACCTCAACAAAAATGTTGATTGCAGGCAAACAGCTACTTGACTGGGGCTCAGAAGGAAAAACATTTGTATAAAAATTGATTTAAGTTGCCCGTCCTATGTTATCAAATATTTTTGGCTGATTGAATTTGGTTCTATAGGTTAGAAATGTCCTGAATAGGGATGAGATTGTGTTGCCTGTTTTAACCAAGCTTATTCTTCAGGCTGAAAAGATGATTCAATTTCTCACTTTATTTATAATTGCAGAAGCCAATTACGTGTTCTTTCAGAGTTCTGACTGATGAAAGACTTGTTCTCTAACTTTACCAGAGTGCCTTCTGAATGTTGATGGCAGCAATTGTTTTCTTGCCTGTCCATTTTAGTTTTGTTTGTCATACTCAAGTTGCATCCTTTTCATTTAAAGCTCCTAGTGTCTGGAATAATTTAAGGGCTTCAATTTTGTTAGAGCATTGAGATTATATGAGTGTATTATCTACGAGCTTTTTTTTTTTATCATTATATTATCTATGACCTTACTCCTAAATATTTGTTTGAATCAGATTTTGCAACAAATGAAAAGTGATGCAGCAATGCTGAATTTGGAAGATGGTGCTACACCCATTCGAAATCCATCTACTGCTGCTGAGGATGCAAGACTTGCATCATTAATTTCCCTCGATGGCATATTGAAGCAAGTCAAGGTTTTTTGTCGTTCTCGTTTCTCCTCATACTCGTTGCCATTGCAGTGTTTTTTGGTGGAGCAGGAAAAATAGGGAATTTGACCGTCTTTGCTTTAACAGGATATAACGCGGCAAACCTCTGTTAGTGTTCTCAGTAAGAGTAAGAAGAGATCAATGCTTGCCTCTCTAGATGAACTTTCAGAACGGATGCCTTCTTTACTTGACGTTGACCATCCATGTGCTCAAAGACATATCGCAGAAGGTCGACATGCTGTTGAGGTATGCGGATATCATATGGGTACATGGAGTCTGGTTTTCAACTTATCCAACATGTTCGGCTTCTTTGTTCGGGTGGGGGACCATAAAATTCGGGAACTAAAATATCTTTGGAAGCAAGAACTTACAAAGCTAAAGAAAATTCTAGTGGATATGATCTTTTTGTTATGTAAATTATGGCTGCTTCTGTCATTCCATTTTAATTTGCATAATGGAGATATTATTTTTTCTGAATGCTGCAAAAGGGACATAAGAAAAAAGTCACGATTCCTCGAGATCTTGGTTTGCATGGTATAGGGGTCATTTTTAGGAAGTCTAGGAAATTGCAGTCCCACCGCATAGCCTACCTGTCTCAAACGGAACTTTGCTAAAATTTTATTTGATTGTCACTTTGTACATATTTGAAGTTCTAGTGCTATGCAGTTAACTCCGGAGGAGGACGACAAGGTTGTTGATGCAACACGTGCTACCAAACTTCTTGGAGACACGCCATATGGTGTTGAAACTGATGTAGCCCAGTGGAACGTTTTGCAGTTCAACACGGGCTCAACGACCCCATTCATCATTAAATGTGGTGCCAACTCGAATTCTGAACTGGTCATTAAGGCGGATGCACGAGTCCAGGAACCCAAAGGCGGGGAAATCGTCCGAGTCGTTCCAAGACCAACTGTTCTGGAAAATATGAGCCTTGATGAGATAAAAGAGGTCTTCACTGAGCTCCCCGAGGCTCTAAGTTTGCTTGCTCTTGCTAGGACAGCAGACGGAACCAGAGCTCGTTATTCTCGATTGTACAGAACTCTGGCCATGAAGGTTCCCGCACTGAGGGACCTAGTCGGTGAACTTGAGAAAGGGGGAGTACTAAAAGATATGAAATCGTGATTAAGTCAATTCTCAAGAGAGAGACCAAGTGTATATCTCATGCCCCGTGTTGTTGTTTTTACCTCAAGGCCTGTAGTATATTGTTTCAGAGCTTGTCGGAAAAATCTGGACATGTATTTTTGGTGTAATCTTGCCTTAGGACAAAGATTTCTTAGAAATGTTTGTGCTTCCTTTGCTAGTAGTATTTGGTGTTGATTGTAAAAGGCTATGATTGTTGCTATGTTACACCAATTTTGTGGAGTTCATCTGTAAATACTACTGTGTTGTAAATTATGTCTCTCCAATTTGCTCTTTTCTTATGTACAAGTAAAGCACATGCACATTCCGCGTGATGCATAGTTTTGAACTTTTTAACACTTAGTTTTCTGTTCATCAGGCATTCTCAAATACTGTTAATATAGTGTATGAATATATATATATATATATATATGTGTGTGTGTGTGTGTGTGTGTGTCTATGAAATTTAATCTTGTTTTGTAATAATAATTTTTAACTCAAAACAAAAGGAACACATCAGTAAAAGATTTTAGTAAGAAAAATTATTAAAATGAATTCCTAGTCATATTTGTACGTTCGGCTTTCTTAAGTGAATGATGAAGATTAATATTAATAGAGTTTTTCAACACTTTTTCAAAAATATCTTTGAATGTTATAAAGCTTCTAAATTTATGTATAGAGCTTTCTTAAAATTTCTTCCTAATTTCTATATTTTTTTAAAATCTTACATCCATAATAACTTATGTAAAATATTCTAAATTTTTTTAATATTTTTATATTCATACTTTATTCAGTGTTTTGTATACTGTACTTTTAATGTTATCTCTAACTTACGTAGATAATATAAAATAGGTCATTTTCTCAAGTCGTTCTTATATGTACATCTCGCTTGATTTTTTTTTTTAGAGAAATAAATAAAAAAGATAAGGGTAAGATACACTTTGTCCCCTGAACTATTCATTGTGTAACAATTACCCCCTAAATTAATAAATATAATACTTACCACCCACAATTAAATTGTTATACAATATTGCCCTTATGTTACATATATACATATATTTAGTTCAAAGAATTTCTTTTTTTTTAGTAATTTTGCATTGTAGTTTTAATTAATTTTTTTTAATTGGAGAAAATATCTTTTATTTATAATAAATTAATATATAATTAGTGAGTTAAATATTCAAATTTTATTTTTTTTACAGATTCAAAGTTAACTAATAAATGAGTACAATAAATACACAAAAAAAATAAAAATATTTTATTAATTTGGTGATAAAATTAAGGGTAAAATACACTTTGCCCCCTTGAACTCTTCCCCCTAAACTAACAAATTTATTATTAACCCTTTGACTGGACAAAAATGCCCCTTATGCCTTGAACAATTATATCATTTTCAATATATTTTAGTATTTTTCACATTAAATCATCACCAAATTATTTTTTAAAAGTGAAGAATTTACATTAAAATTGGAGTATAAATTTATATATATTATATAGTAGATCCACAATAAATATAATATAACCAACAACTTTTATATGCTTTTTTAAAAAAAAGACTTGTTTTTTTTTTTTTTTCACAAAACCACCCGAGGGTTGGGGGAGCTTTTCGGTGTTCCCTTCCCTTCTATATTAGATCAGTTGAAGCCCCAAATTTTACATGAGGAGTACTAACTCCTTAGATATGCTTAGAAAGCTATAAGTAAGGAATACTATTCCCTTACAATCAAGGACTGTCAAACAATAAGCAAGGAGTACTATTCTCCTATACAGTAGAGTAAGAAAACATAAACGAGGAGTAATACTCCCTTACAAAAATTTAAATTAAGCGAAAACAAAAATTAGTGACACAAGCTCGAACATAAAAGCTTCAAAATGCCAAAAGAAATTAATCATGCGACCAAGTGTGCATCAATTAGGAGTTCCTTGCAACAAGAATTAACCAAAGCAAGCCAAAAGGAGGGCACCTGCAACAGACAAGTTCCGATAACAACAAATCAAAAGTGGAACATAAATGACACCACGGTAAGCGGAAGGAAGGAGAGCAACCCCTTAGGACTATAAACAAAATTCCCAAAGAAGCATGGGCTAGTAAGAATCAATTATAAGAAAAGATTTGTTTGATATACAATAAGTCATGAATAAATCAATCGAGCTAAATATGTATTTTTATTCAATTATTTTGCTAATATCAGCAAATTAAGTGAATTTTGACTAATAGAAATACATATTTATTAGATAAAAATAAATATCAAGAACACGAGATGTAATTTCCTAAATCATAAAGAATTCATATATAATTATACTAAATATCAGGACAGGAAGTTATAATTATTCCAAATAATAATAAAAAGACTTTGGCCCAAAGAATAATTAGTACTTAGATTGGGCTTCGGGTGAAATTTGCCCGGCGCGTATGCGGCCTTCTCCAGCAAGACTGCAAGCAGCAGCAATCAGCAGATATTCGCTTGCATCTCAGCGAAGAAGAAACTGTTGTAGTACTCTTCTCTCTCTCTCACACACACAGAGCAAATCAGATGCGTAAGAGGGCGAACAATTATTACTCATTAACATGCAAAAAGCTAGCATTTTTCACAGTCTTGGCTGTGGTGATCCAAATTATTGGCCTCTCCCTTTTCATCCTGGGATTCTTCCCTGTGAAGCCTACTCTCTCTGGCATGAGGTATAATCTTTTCGTATTTCTTATGAAACAATGATGTCCTCGTCTTAGTACGAATCCTTTTATTGTTTTTCATTTTTTCCTTAACAAATACTTTAAGGTTCTTGTTTGTTTTAGTGGGTTGGAGAGTTTTTACCCGCTGGGCTTTGATTCGACTGATTTGGCTCAGAATACTTCAGCCTTGCCTCCTGAAAAGCTCAAATCCTTATACCAGGTCAGCCATCAATTATTATGTACTTAACCAGGACAGCATTTTTTTTGTATGTTCTTAGCAAATGGTGTTAGATTTCTGATAATGAATCAATGGGGTATTTTGTTAGTTGAGTGCTACTTGAACGGTTGGTCAAAATTGAAATGTGGGATGCTCTTTTTGTTTTTTTCTTCTGTTGTTTTTGTTATAGTGATGATAAGAAATCCATGTAGCCTTTGATATAGTTGAGAGTCTTGAGACAACCTTATGTGACTTAGTCGTGGTGAATGCAGGAACTCTCAGGTGTTCCTCCTTTATTTGATAGATTAATATTGATGGTATGTAAAATTTTCAATTGGTTGTTGGAAATTATTTTCTTGACACAACTACGTTCTGAGAAGTGGGTTGATCCGTAGCTATAGTTAATGGGGTGTGGTTCAGGTTATTGATGGTCTGCCAGCTGAATTTGTGATTGGAAAGGATGGGAAGCCTCCACCTGAGGTTTTAAAGAAAGCTATGCCTTATACACAGTCGATATTGGCTAAAGGACTGGCAGTTGGGTATCATGCTAAGGCTGCACCCCCGACTGTTACAATGCCTCGATTGAAGGTAACTAATCGTCATTTTCATATCCTTTAGGCATTTAGTACTTCAGGAGTGAAGCATAGCTGTGTTCTAACCAGGTGATAATGTTGATGTCTACAAATAGGCCATGGTTTCTGGAGCTCTTGGGGGATTCTTGGATGTTGCTACTAATTTCAACACACAAGCCTTTTTGGATGATAACCTGATTGGTGAGATTCTATATTCGACATCTGTTTGCTTTCGTCTAAATAAGCGGATTATTACACCTCATATGCTTTACATCTCTATGTTGTGCTGTTACAGCTCAGTTTCTCAGAATTGGTTGGAAAATGGTGATGCTTGGTGATGAAACATGGCTTAAGTTGTTTCCAGACATGTTTGCTAGGCATGACGGAGTTAACAGCTTTTTTGTAAGTCCTTACACAGAAAACTGAGAAGAATTTGTCAACATGGCTCGTTTCATAGTATTTTTCATTTTCAGTAAATGTTGGAGAGAGAACATTGATGTGAACAAACAAAACTATACAAACTTATTTGAGATACTTAGGGCATGTATGCTAAGGGGATGAGGATTCTAAAAAAAGCTGTTCCGACTATATAAGTATATTTTTTTATATATAGATACAATATATGTTTGTGTGTATTAGTTATACGTATATCAATGTTTATGGGATGCGTGCGAATGCCGGAGTGTGTACGCTCGCACATATTCAAGTAGTTTGAGTGTGAGTGAAAATATATGAGTGTGTAAACATGTAAAATGACTAGATAAGTATGAGTATAAATATGCACAAATACGTATGGGGTACTGTGCATAAGTTTTTTAATTTGAAAATCTGATAGACAGTATAATTACTAGTGCAAGTTAGGATATAATAATCATAACCAACAAAATTTATCCAAGCCAACTGTGTACGTAACGTGTCCAGACAAAGGAATAAAACTCTTCCATCTTGGCTCAATCCATTTATGTAGCCAAATAATTCTACTTGGATTCACCCTTTCTACAATAATCAATCCATTTACCAAACTTGTCTTTAATATCAGAATAATCTAGGTCAAATTCACCATGTGATTATTGTATTCAACTATTCATCTAATGTATTTAATACTGCTTAAAGAAATGGCATTTAACACATTTTTGAACTTGTTGGGTCATCAATTTTCCAAATAAGGACATACCTCTAATTTATAGTAGGCCGTGTGACTTAAAGATATCTGTCTTGCCTTTTTACACTATGCGTTGCTGGTTGCCTCTTTGCTGGATGCCTGTAACATCTTGATTCAGCAAACTAAAAGCAATGATTTTTATGGATACTATCATTTCACTGATTTGTATTCTATCCGCATACATCAAAGGCAATCCAAATGAATATTTTGAGAGTAAGAAAGCGCTGAATTGAATTGAAAGGGTACTTCGAAAAGAAACTGCTATTCCTTCTCATTTTTTGGATTGTTGCTTAATATTGTATTCAACACTCAGAGGTGCAACTCTCTAGAGTTTAATTGTCTTAAATTGACTTCATTGAGTGCTTCTTATGCAGCAGTAAAGACTGGTGGTGCTGCATTTTCCATAAAATGAAAAAGTGACCTTTCACCTTTTTTCCTCTTAAGCAAAGTTGTATAATTTTATTATACTGACCAGCTAGACTGATGCATAATACATGCCTCTCAATGCCGCTTCTGCCTTTTTGATAATAAAGATTTATCTTTAGAAACGATAGCAGCATATGCTATGTTTCATCAAAGAATATAAATGTAATATTTCTTCTGCACTCAGACCTTTCCAATTTGACATAATCTGATAAGTGCCACTGTATAACTAGTGGGAATTTGGTAGCGGCTCATCTATGTTGACAACTTCCAGATTTAGTTGCTGCATCTCTGCCAAAAAATAAAAAAATAGAAAAATAATGTGTTCCAGGTGTGAGCATGAACTTACTTTTGTGGCTCACAATGTGAAATGAATTATCTGAATTAGAGATATTTGGTAATGAAAAACTTATGCTTATAAACACATAATAGAGACAAAATTATCCTACTAGCTGCAGTATTCATTTAAAACAGTGACCCCGGCAGATTTTCTTCTGCATAAGAAGTTCAAGAAGTACACTAGTCTTACATTCTGATAGTGGGTCATGTAAACTGTATGGATTTGTAAAGAAATGCTACGCATTTCTCTGTTTTTTTTAACACTCATGCACCCAACACATGCACACACCCACGCCCACACATGCTACACATTTCTATTTATGGCTGGTGGAGTTAGAAAAGCTAAATAATTAGCATATTTATCTGTTTATTTTGATTTCATATCAGACTTCAGGGTCTGAATTACAATTTTCTGTCCACTGTTGGGATCAGGTTAAAGATACCATTCAAGTGGATTACAACGTTTCTCGACATTTAACAACTGAGCTTAGCAGTACTGACTGGGACCTTCTGGTAAATACCCTTTGCACTTTGATGCATCCATATGAAATTTTTGATGATAAGCATGAAATTAGATTATTTTGCATGTGCATACTATTAATACCTTCAGGACTCTGAAGACATTTGTAAATTAAGCAAGATGTTCTGCTGCCTGAATCATGCTTTGTCACTCAACACCTGAATTATGATACAATGATCAGGAAAATGGAAAGATTGATTGTTTATTTGCCAATTGCTCATTGCATTTTCAAATGGAAATTATTTCTGTACCTATAAAGTGCAGCACACTTGTTCCATTTGCTTATGCTTTTTTCTTTTAAGAAAGTTCCCCGCATATCTTTATTTTTTAATGTTATTCAGGGGAGCTGTTTATCTACAACTTGCTTACTTAAGTTGTGGACAGAAAAAGGTTCAAGAGGTACTTCAAGTTTTTCTCTAATTAGTTTATTCATTTGAACATTGAATCAGAAGAAAGATTCTCAAGAATAATAATAGTAGTGAACTAACTACAATGATAATGAGAATCATAATAAATGGACTAGCAATGGTCATTATTAACAAGACAATGAGAATCATAATCATGGGAGTCATGATAGTGAAATAATTTCTTCCGGCACACTCATTGCATTGAAAGTCACTGGAGTCTGACCATTGCAGATTCTTCATTATCTTGGACTGGACCATGTTGGACATATTGGAGGGCGCAGCAGGTACTGCCTTCTGCTTGATGTACACTCCTAAAATACACAATCTCATGTAACTCATCTGTCTTTTATTATGCCAGTAACTTGATGGGCCCCAAACTCATGGAGATGGATGAAGTGATTAAAAGAATTCATTCAAGTATTATGCAAACTCAAGAAACTAAACAAAAAAGGACACTTTTGGTTCGTGCTGCTTTATTCTCATCATCTGGATTCTGGTGCGCAACTAGTATTGTTCTGCATGTATAATTAGCTGTTACTAAGATTGCACAAGCTAGATAGATGATAATGGCTTGATACGATGATTACCATTACATAATGGATTCTGAAATTGTTTATTTTTGGCTAAGTGGTGGTTTGGTCGAATGTAACAGAATTGTCTTAGAAAAAACTACCTTGGTTTAATG
>NC_026157.1:3994106-4002194 GCF_000512975.1 Sesamum indicum
TTACTTGAAAAGTTTATTCTATCATAAGCAAGAATAGAAGTCACGTCCTTTGAGTTGCATGAGGTGTAGTGCAGTAGAGCATTTGACAAATTAGTGGAAAATATTATGTTGCATGAGTTGGGCTCATGTGAAGTGGGCACTTTGGATTTCTATCTTTATACCCTATCCATGGAGCGGCATGCCTAATGCAGGCCAATTTTTCCATTCTTTGAAACATATTAGATTGGCACAAACCAAAATACTAAACATGCTATAAACAAACCAAATGCCGTGCACCTGCATTCACCTTAAGTTCAAGCACAAAAGTCATAGCATCAAAAATTTGAAATTGCAGCATAGTTTTGGATAGTGATATTATATTTCAACAAGCAGTGGAACATCGGTATTCATTCTTACATTCACACTGGTTTTGTCTTTAAGTTAGAAGATTTTATCTCAATGTTTGTAATTTGAATTAATAGCTTTAATCAGTTCAATGAAGCCAACATACGTTCAAGATCATTCAACAATTATCGTTCTAATTAGTTTCTAAGACATAAATAACTCCTCTTGGGAGCCTCTTCATTCTGGTTTCCAAAAGCAAAGTGTGATGTACAGGGACACTGCTGTCCAATCCATGCTTGAGTCAAACTCACCAAATAGTAAGGTGTCAATTTACTATTCCTGAATGATCATCACGTGATGACCATGGTGGCATCTGTTCTCAAGTGAAGGTGACTTGTGTGTCTACACAATCTTAAGCCTAAAAAATGTGGGCTGACGTCCATATCTTGTTCAAGTGCAGCTTGTTAGACACACATTTCGTGAATTTGAAAGAGTGAAGAGTAACATTGCTTATGGTTTTTGCCTATACTGTATCATGTGCAGGGGGGAGGTCATATGTCTCCTTGAATGCACCTTTTTTCTGCTTTGTTGTTAGAACTATATTGTGTTGAACATTGTATACCAAAAAATCTGTTTATATGATATAGTTGAAAGTAACTTTTATCTTGAAGGTCTGTTTATATGATATAGTTTAAAGTAACTTTTATCTTGAAGGCTGTCTAGTACAAGGGTCGTTTATCAAGTCATGATACTTGCAGTTCATAACGTTAACATATCAAATCTTGTTGTGCCTTGAATTTCAGATGGTAGTAAGTGATCATGGCATGACTGAAGGTGGTAATCATGGGGGGTCGTCATATGAGGAAACAGATTCTTTGGCCCTTTTTGTTAGTGGACAAAAATTTAGTGATTCAGAAAGCAGAAAAGAAGTTTACCAGGTACTTGGACTTTACATTTAGTCCATTGCTGGGATATTTATACATCAAAATGTTTTCTGGTTAGCAGTTATAATATTTTCTTTCTTGTTCTGTTTGATTTGTAAACTAAGTTTCTCTGGTTTATTCCATTAAAAGTGAGTGTCATTCAGAATGCATTTGCCTTGGCTTGTTACAGTAATGGCAGTTTTCCTTCCATTTCTTGGTTTATGTAAGAAATGTAGCTAAAATGCGAAGTGACAAATATGGTCATCTATTGAACAATATGTTTGCCCTTAATGTGGGAATAGGTTGCCATTACTAGAGTTGCACTGAAGCAGATTATCTGATGCTGGCATCAGATTACCATTGGTATAGTGGAGCCAACGTGTATGAGCATGTACAGTTTTGTCCCTTGGCAAAGAGTTGGAGACCGAACTATCATGTGTGCATTTTCTGCAGCATCTCAATGATTTTGACATACAACATCGTGGACCTTGCATGGAAATGGGATTTGGTCAGTCATGAGAGTTGGGTCGGACTATTGCTGGGCATAAGCGCTTCTGCGCTTCCGCTCTTTTTTTCTTTTTTTTTTTTTTTTTTTTCTATAGCGTGTTTCATATCTTGTTAAATCTGAGTAGACCATATGTTGGGGAAAATTAATTAAATAATGCAAAAGAAATAAAAAAAATTACTAGAAATGTGTGAATTTGAAATTGTCAATAAAGTAGGCAGAATCTTTAGAAAACATAGCGGTCTTGCCAATTTATAATTTTTTTTTTGTTCAGCAGCCTGCTGACTTTGCTTTTTAGCAGAACTGCCATTTATTATGGCGGTTTTGTTATAAACGATAGTATTTGCAGGCTGCTGTTGCTGTTGCTGTTACTAGTCAGAGTTTGCTATTGGCTCCGGAGACAAAATTTTAAAAAAAAATTAAAGGCCGAATGCAGCTTTGCATGCATTCATGCATGCAAAGCTAAGTGTGTTGTTATTAGAGCTGCTGGCTCTAATTATCAAGCTCACTCTTAAAGGTGAACTGAAGCTTTGAGGAACACAACATGCTTGCTCAAATTCAAAATTTTTGTTTATTAGGACATTTAAAAGAAAAAATTTATTGTGAGTGAAATTGTGGCAAATTTTGGTCCAATTGATACAAAGTGTGTTGTACGGATAGACAAATCATCGATCCAAAGATGTATTCGGAGCTTCGGACACAACTTTATTTGTACGATGCGGTGATATATCTTTTTTTCGTGTCCTTCAACTGGTCCCACGTCATGTTCATGTTCTACAGGTGTTGACAACACTGTAAAATCCTACAAAACCCTGTTGTAACACCTGTAGAACACGAACGTGACTTGGGACCAGTTGAAGGGCATGAAAAAAAGATAAATCACTGCGTCAAACATATAAAATTGTGTCTGGAGTTCCGAACACATCTTCAACTCGATGATTTGTGTGTTCGTACAACACTTGTATCAATTGGACCAAAATTTGCCATAATTTCACTCACAATAATTTTTTTTTTCAAATGCCCTAATAAACAAAAATTTTGAATTTGAGTGTGTATGATTGTGGTCCTCAAAGTTTCAACTCACCCCTTAAATAAGGGGTGAGCTTGATAAAGCTCTAATAACAACACCCTTAAATGCATGCAAAGCTGCATGGATCAAATCGTCCTTTAATTTTTTTCTAAAGATTTGCTCTGACTCGTAACAGCAGCCTGCTTTTTGCAGGTTGCTCTCGTTTATTTTTTATTTTTCAGCAGCTTGTTTTTGCAGGATGCTAACACATTTTCTTTCTTTTTTTTTTTATAAACTGGCAGGACTGCTATTTTTTCTAGCGCTTCTGCCTACTTTATTAACAATTTCAAATTCACACCTTTCTAGTAATTTTTTATTTCTTTTGCATTATTTAATTAATTTTCCCTTGTTAGTATTGGTTGTTCAAAGGTAGATGTTTTACTAGGTTGGGATTAGTTCAGGACATGCCACAATAAAGATCCCTGAATTTGAGTTGGTTTCCAGCACCTTACCTGGCACTGATCAGTTATATATTCAGAAATTGCTTGCTTAAATAGCACATTAAGCATCGCTATACCTTGGTGGCTTTCAGATGGAGTGTTTGTGGCAGGTGGTCAGTGTCCTATGTCTCGTTATCTAATTCCTGACACCAACAATTGTACAGAGAATTAGGATTATTAATATATATGGTCCATTATGATTATCATGGATCTAAACCTTATGCAAACAGTTTAAAGGCATACTTCGTTTTTCTGTCTCCTTCTTTCCATTGTTTTTGTTCCTTGCATAAAGTCATTTTCCTAAATCTCTATTGTTTGAAATAAACAGAAGCAGGTCAATTTAAATGAGTTAGCAATGTACTAATACATTGGCATCTTTCATCTTATCCTGGTTTTTAGGTTGACATGGCTTCAACACTGGCTCTCCTTTTTGGTGTGCCGATTCCCAAAAACAATATTGGAACTGTGATCAGAGATGTTTTCACATCTCTCAAAGGTTTTATTCAGGACATTTTTTATTATAATGTTGCATCCATTCAAGTCTTTGGGCCTTCTACATGTCACAACTTTTGACAGTTGAGTTACCTTGGACCAATTAGGTCGTAAGTAAACAACAAATTTGAAGGGGACAAAAGTTGCAGTATTTATTAGAGGAGGGAACTGCACTAATTTAATAACTTTGTTAATAAACTTAAATGGCTTTCTGATTAAGGGCATATGGCTCATATAATCATATTAAGCACCTAAGCTTGTCATGAACCCAACTGTCACTTCTGTTCCAGTTTTGACTGTAAATAATGATTTTTGTAAAACAAAGATTCTGCTGTCAATTGCTCTTTTTAGTAGAAGTGCATAATTTTTTCTTTCCTCACAAAGCAGATGAACAACAGCTAAGGATACTTGAGCTGAATTCATGGCAATTGCTAAGGCTACTTCAGACCCACTTGAACGAATTGGGATGTGGAAGATTCTCATGCAAGTCTGAAAGAGGCCAAAATTATGGTCCAGAAAGGTTATGTTGCTCATATTTAGATGCCACTGCACTTCACGAATCCTGGAAGTCGAAAAGATTGTTGAGGTTATTAATCTTTATCACATCTTACAAAAATTTCAGAAAGAACTCAACTAACTAAGATATGGAATGATTAAATGCTCCCTTTATTGGTCTTCTGAGTAGATCTGTTCATGGAGATGACTACAGGAGTGCAGTCTTGGGATACCTTGAGTTCCTTGGAACTACAAGCAAGTGGTTATCAAGTAGATCAACTGATGTGCGTAAAATGTTCTTCAACATCTGAAAGTTTATTTATTCAAATGAAATAAAAATAGTAAAACTTTGTTCTAATCCAGCGCTCTCTACGTGTGGTGTTACAGAAACCTATTGGTTTGCTCGTGTCAGGAGTAGCAGCATTGCTTCTATCTTGTTTGGGACTGATGACCCTCACTTTCCTCTTTACCCGAGAGGTTAACTTCAAGGGAAGTCGAGACATTTCTCATACTGATAACAATATCTGGAAGTGGCATTTGGAGGAGAATTTTGTTCTTGCTGTAATATTTATCCTCATTTTAAGTATGGGTTCGAGTTCTATGATTGAAGAAGAACAATACATTTGGCATTATATGACCTCTTCATTGTATTTGATATTACTCAGGAAAACAATACAGTCCATGAAAAATGGCTGTACACTCACTCTAACTGCGGAACAAAGGAAGATAAGATTCCATCACATATATTATATTGTTGCAGTTCTCGTATCTGGTAGGATTCTCAGAGGCTGGCATCAAGGTGGTGTCAACTGGTCTTACCTACCTGACATTGCAAAACTGCTTGAGCAGGCTGGAACAGCTCATATAAAGTCCTTGCAGCTCTTATCCATGTTCCTGGTTATCACCATATGTCTAGCTGTTCTTCTGTCGTTGGGGCTGAGAACACGTGTATCCATGTTGTTGGTGCTGGTTTACTTATTCCCTGTGCTGTTAATTTTGAAACAGATTCTGAGACTCCAAGATAGCACATTTGGATCATTGAGTGTCAGGTCTACTACAATGATACAAATAATTTATGCATTTCTTGGAACTTCCTCTGCGGGGATCCTTCTTGGCACACCGTGGTTGATGCCTCTCCAAAATCCTAAAACATTATCCAGTGAGGTTTCACATGAAAGCCCAAGTAAACTTCCGTTCGACGGGTTCAAAGATTCTTTATGTGTAATTGGGTGGGGTTACATGTTTTCTTGGTGTCTTCTACAAATGCTGCTGCAACAGCCCATAAATTCAGTGCCCGTATCTCTACTCCTTTTGCAAGTTGTGGCTAGCATTCATTATTTTTCTGGTGGCAATCTACGTCATAAGCAATGGGTTGAGGTCAGTTAAATGTCAAAATATTCGAAAACCCCATTCCCTTGAATAGTTACCTTGTGATGCGAGTTTAACTCTGTGAAATTTTGTAGAAGTACAAAATAATTTGGAACCTTTGTGGTTAGTTAAATTTACACCCCTGATAGTTGTTTGTTGGTAAAGGAGAATAGAAAAAGGTAGTTTTGTGGGCAACATCTTCTTTCTACTAATATGTTCGGAGACAATTCAGTATAATCAAATATTGATATTTTGATCGACTTCTACTATTGTCCAAATAATTGTTTGATTTCTCTCTAGGTTGCTGCACTATACTATGTTGGAATGGCTGGCCACTTTGGTCTTGGTAATACCAACACACTTGCTACGGTCGATGTTGCTGGGGCCTTCATTGTACGTGTTTTCTTTAACTCCTATGAACATATTCTCATGCTCATCTCGCTATTGCATATCTGACTTCCAAGTCATGGTTCTTGATCGATTCCCAGGGCATTTCAAGCCACTCAACTATTATTTCCGGTATTTTGATGTTCATTATAACGTACGCTTCCCCAATGTTAGCTCTTCTTAGCACATTGATGAGCGTCTGTGCAAACGATGTAAGAACAGTTTCCAATTCCCAGGATGTTGATTTTGGATATCTTCTGAAGACGACCGTCGGCTATCCTTGTCTCGTTCCACTTGGACTGAATTCCATTCTTCTCCTTGCATACACAATCGTATTGCTGGGAATGAGGAACCATTTATTTATCTGGAGCGTCTTCTCTCCTAAGTAAGTCTCTCATTTGAAAAAGAATCTAGAATTCCTCAAGGATGCTTGTTTTTGTACATTCACAACTGAGGGACCCTTTTCCTAGTAACATAGCAAATTATGGTTCGTTTTCAGGTTTCTGTATGTTTGTGCTACAACCGTTTGCGTCTACGTTGGTGTATCCATCGTGGCTTTAACTGCAACATATACGTGCATCGTCTTTGCCACACGGAGCACATTGAAGGGCTCTTGCAGGGATCGTTTGACAGAACGATAGATGTACCATAAATCCTGCTTCTGATTTTGTTTACATATCTAGATCAGAATGTATAGGTCTCTGGCTATTATTGTGGGAGATGACTTAGAGCTTACATTCTCTACTTAAGCAGAAAATTCATGTTGAATTGATAAATCATTTGGGGTGCCTTCCTTTTAATTTTTATTTTTTTCTTCTCTGCAGTGAAAAAGAGTTGGCGCTATCGGCTACTTTAAATTTATTTGCTTTTAGGGTAAATTTTAGTTACCTTCTGTGAGGTTTGGTATAGCTACGAATACTCTTTTATTATTTGAATCATTATAAATACTCCCCTCAAAAGAAAAATAATTATTGAACTCCTCTATAGTGAGTTGGATATTATTGTTTTACCCTAGTTGACAATTTTTAAAAAATAAAAAAAAATGTCTGAAAAATATTCAAAAAAATAGGGTGGATAAAATAAATGATTCATAAAAAAGAAATTCATCCAAAAATTATAGAGCTTGAGTTGGAGCTCAAATGCGAGCTGTCTTGGCTCAACTTGCACCGCTAATTATTATTATTATTTTCTTTGGTCTAGATCAACATGTAAGATTGACATCTAATAAACACACATGTGCTTTGTGTATAATACACAAGAATGATGTAATGCAAATTGGAAAATTATAATTTAGATCTCATAACTTATTATTTTTGTGATTTTGATCCTATTGATATTTAACAAATTTAGGCCCATAAATCATACATAATGAAATTTTAGTCCCAATCATAAATTTTTTTTGAATATTTAATGAAGGGAGTATGTGATTACACATGCTTGGTAAAATAATTGGCTATTAATTTAACATAGGGGCACACAATTTACATGTGTTCTATTAAATATTTAAGGGTGCATTTGGATTGATGGATTTGAATTTGGAGAAACAATTCAAATGATTTTATTTCAAAAGAATTTAAAATACATTCATATTAATCAAAATATAGTTCAAAATTATAATGAAAGGATCTGAAATCCTTTAAATTTACAATTATCCAAACAAAATTAAAAGATCCTTTGATCCAAATGCAATCTTAGGTTGCATTTGGATTGAATCATTAAAATTATGGATTTCAAATTTTTTAAAATAAATTTTTTGGATATGTTTGGATAATTTAAATGTAAAGGATTTCAAATCTTTCCAATTTAGTTTTGAGCTAAATTTAGAGAATATGAATGGAATTCATAGTAATTTTCAAGGGAATTTGCGATCGTGGCTAAAACTATAAATTTTCATGACTTATGCAACTAAATCTAGCCAGTATTAAAATAATAAGACCAAAATCACAGAGAGTGTAAAAGTTATGGAACGTAAATTGCATTTTCGTTGATGCAAACATATATTAATATAATTTTATTTCATTTATATATTCGATATAAAACATATTTGAAATATATATCTATATTATATAAAAAAAATCTTTCATT
>NC_026157.1:4002208-4049347 GCF_000512975.1 Sesamum indicum
AATTTTATAAAATTACAAAAATATTCTTTATTTTATTTTTCAACCACCTCAACTTAAATTCTTATCTTTATATATTTATACTATCTATCCGTACTAATTCATATATATTATATAATAAGATCTTTCTTCACTCACAAACGACGATTTGTGATATTACGCTACGAAATTTTTTATGCCGACAATATCCCTAAGTTATTTTTTTAAAAAAAAATGTGATATATCGAATTATATCTTTTATTCTTATGTATGATATATTGTAAAACGTAAAAATATCATTTATTATATACATACAGGAACAACGTGTCATGATAACTAGTATATATATATAATAACTTGTACTTCTACATATAATATACAATAAAATAGTAACGTATTTTTTGTTTCTTTTTAGATATCTTTTTACCTGATGAAATCTCTTATCCAGTATGTAAATGCATTAATTAGTAACTAACATATCGAAGCATATCTGATACCATATCTCAATTAAATTAATATTATTTAATTAAATTAAATTGAAGATAATTAAAATAAAATAAGTAATTGATCAGAACTAATAAAATAAACTTAAGTATATATAAATAAAAAAATATTTATGAAGAAATAAATATAATTAAAAATATTTTAATTAATTCATATTTCGTAAAGATAATTATTTTAAAAATTTAAAATGTTAATAACTAATATAAATTATGAATTACAGCCCAATAAAAAGTCAAATATTTAGTATCCAAAACCCTATTGACTGCTGTTAGTGTTTTCCCCAGAAAAATGGTTACTCAGATCCGGCAACCGGGTCAAGACCATACCCGACCTGATACCCGACGGTTCCTTACCGCCGCCGAGTACTTCCTTCGCAACCGTAGCTTCTCCGACTGCCGCAAGTACGCACTCCTGGCCAGGGATTCTGACCCTACCCATCCTGGTCCTATCCGAATCCTCTCCATAGCCTCCGTCCTCTCCGCCCCGGGCATCTCCTCGACCGAACATGATCATTATGGCGTCCTTAATGTTGCACGTTTCGAATGCGATGCTGTGCGAATTGAGTCCAGCTTCAGAAGCCTGACTGCTATTTTGAACCCGAATGCGAACCCGTACCCGCATGCGTCCGAGGCGTTTGGTGTAGTGATGAAAGCGCGGAATGTGTTGTCGAACCCTATTGATAAGGCGAGGTTTGATGATGAGTTGCGGAGGTATGTGGGGAGTTGTGCGCCTGGTAGTGATGGTGGTACTTTTTGGACGATGTGCCCTTATTGCTATTATGTATACGAGTATGACAAGGTTTTTGAGGACTGCTGTTTGAGGTGTGTGAATGAGGGATGCAGAAGAGTGTTGCACGCGGTGGCGATTGGAGTCCCGCCGCCGCCGGAGGTGGTGGAGAAAGGGCATTACCGGTGTGCAGGGTTTATGCCATTTGTGATTTCTGATCGCAAGCGACAGGAAATTGGAGATAATTTGTGGGTCCCATTTGCGGCCCCACTACAGTCCGCAAGTAAAGGGTGTGATCACAATTTTGATTGCAATAGTGAAGTACTTGTGATTGATATTTCTGATGATGAAATGGCGACCACTGAAGATGCTAAAACAGTTGAAGAAATGGGATATCAGGGTCACAGTAAGGGTAAAACGAAGAAAATTGAAAGCAAAATTTGTAATACTGAAACGAGCAATGCCAGTAGTGCGAAGGACGTGATGATGAGGAGGGAAAAATGCGTGCGGTTGGATTCGAAGAAGATGATGGGGAAAGGGATCAGGATCAATAGCAACAAGGCTTATTCGACATGCAGTATTGGCCGACCAACGCGTTCAAATTCGGATGACAATCCTTTGGAGCCTGGATTTGGTGGCGAAATGAGTAATGATGTTGAGAGTGGAGTGGAGTGCTTTGAGGGGGATGATGATGTATTGGTTGGTTTACTGTTTAATTTTGATTCGGTGAATGAAGTCTTGTGAACTTGTTGAGTTTTAGTTTTTAGAACATTGTAAAGTTTTCATCTTTGGTTCATATTTTTTCATTGGATGACTGTAGATGGATGGTGCATTGAATGCTTGATTATTGTTCATTGGTATAGGGAAAGTAGGTAATTTTTCGATTCTCTTTTACTGGGGTAACTTTGAGTTCATCTGGTCTTGTAAATATCTAGCATTTTGGGATGGCAATGATAGAAGAATTTTGGTTCTAGCTCTGACTGATTTTATTTTTAATTATACTTGCAGATAAAGAGTTTCTGAATTGGTGAAAGTCATTAAGGCTATTGCTCTTTCTTTGCTTTCATGTTTTGAGAAATTTTTATGTTTATCGGGATTTCTGAACTCATATTACTGCTCTAATCTTGTGCCTTATTCTAGCTATTAAAGACATAATCACCGTGTTTCTCTGCATGTTAGTTTCTATTGCGGGATGAATTAGTCGAATGTGTTTTGTATTAGCACGAACTATTCATTTATCAAGTCAAGAGTTGCTATTCTCAAGGTTGATATCCTATAGCTGAGATTATATGTTTTGGCATTTTTAGTTTGTTTGTTCACAAACTGGGAATCCAGAAATCAGAAGAGAACATAGTTATCTAGTTCCTTCTTGAAGATGATGGTGCTGTTTTGTTCTGCATCTTCGTCATCTATCCCGATCTAGGGCTTCCGTTTATTAAGTTTGGTGGTATTGTGTTAACAATCTCGATTGCTAATTTATTGTTACTTCATTTCCGCCTTGCTAAATTTACATATTTTGATGTTCTAACTTATAGGATTTAGTTTCTGGTCTTGATATTAGGAGAAATTATTCATGCCTTTTGTTTGCTTCAGCTGCAAACTCCATTGTCAGCTTACCATCTGCTGCTTATCTTATTTAAACAACCAAACTTGGGAATTCTTCACCCCCTTTGCTGGCAGGAAAACTCTGAACCAAGCAGAGATTCGCTATACCCCGAGTGAAACAAAAGAAGGTATGGCTGCTCTTCTGTATTCCATCTCTTCTCAATCCTTAAAAGACTTTCACGCTTCAGCTTTAAACTATTTTATAATTGAAGTTGCTGCTTCTTATAATCGTTAGTCAACGCACACTTTTTATTTGATAAATTTTGAAAAAGCCTCATTCTTTCGGTCATAGAGTGCAGCTGTCTTCTCTAGTATAGGAAAACTGATTCATGGATAACTTGCTTATTAATCGTTCGCTATGGTCATTTTTCCTGCTCTGATTATGTTACTCTTTGACATTAGTGCAAAATTTGTGGAGTTACCAATTAATTCTTTATAATTCCCTCATTTTGTTTTTTCACAAACTGGCGAGCAGCTCTTGACGTACTCCCAAATTTTTTCGCAAGAAATGGATAGTCTTTTTCATGCAAAGAATTTAGGTCTTCTTTCTGAGAAATAATCGAGACGTTTGATTTTTTTTTAACTGTAAAAAGATTTCCCTTTCCCCTTTTTCGTTTGACAGATGGATTTTACAGATCATTATGCTGAAATGAAGATGAATAGGGGGTTTTGTTATCTTTTAATCTTGACAATGATTGGTCAATTAGTTTGAAATGATGATCAAAACCTACATCCATTGCATTATCACACAAAGTAGATAGGACAAGAAGGCAAAGAAATATCCCACTTAAGACACATTTCCAGTCTCTGAATGTTCAGTATCTCATGTTTATATCAAAGAGCATTTCTTGGTCAAAAAACTGAGACCAGACACATTTTGGAACAGACAATTATCTGTGTGCCTTTTGTCGACCCCCAAACATTTCAAGTACAACCACAATTTATTATTATTTATTATAGGACATTTTAATTAATTTAATTAGGTAGAATATATACATAGTAAATTATCAGTGTCAATTCCAAATAAATAATTAATCACATCACGGGTATATATTAGTGACGGAAGCAACACAAAATATTCTAGTCTTGTCTAAGATCTAATTTTATGCCAATTTAAACAAGTATATATTTTTTTCATTTCTCATCTAAAATTCAATATAGGACATTTAATTTAATTAGGTAGAATATTTACATAGTAAATTATCAGTGTCAATTCCAAATAAATAATTAATCACATCACGGGTATATATTAGTGACGGAAGCAACACAAAATATTCTAGTCTTGTCTAAGATCTAATTTTATGCCAATTTAAACAAGTATATATTTTTTTCATTTCTCATCTAAAATTCAATAATTTTACGTGGAATGATACCTTTTATTTCGGGGCGTGAGAGTTTTATCTCTTTCAAAAATGAATTTTGAATTTTCCCTGTTTTTTTTATGGTTAATTATACTTAGACCTACACTAAAAATGCAAAAATTTTTTTCCTCAAAAAAATTTTAAAATTACACTTACATCCTCTCTAAAAAATTGTTAGCTTACACCTAATCTCTCATCATTAATGTTCGGACCAAAATGTCGCCTTCAACAAAAAAACTATTCAGATTTTCTATTTTGTCTCTGATTTGGCATATGTATTTTTGTACTTATAAGGGGATAAATAAATATATATATATATATATATATATATGAAGTATAAAGTTATTACACGAGATGTTAAATAAGGGTAAAATTAAAAATCTATTTAATTTATTTTGCTAAAATTAGTATTTTTCGTCTAAATCATAACTAGAGCGGATTAAGTGCAAACGAGGAATGTTTAAAGGAAGTGAGTGTAATTTAATTTTTTTTTGAAAAAAAGTGAATTTTGTATTTTGTTTTTGTTTTTTGAATGATAAAAGAAATGAGAATGTAATTGAGGAGCAATAGTAGTCGGCAAGGAAATGGCCACGGTTCATTACATTATGAAAGGGATGGGTCGACACGACAGGCAAAGGCACAGGCGCAGCAAACAGTTGAGTGGACGGACAAAATTGTCGTGTAAAAAGGAAGTGTAAGAGCAACTGCTTTAGACTTTGCCCACATTTCATCATCTCCCTTTCACAAATTCAACAGCATTTTTTCTTTTCTTTCACTTCTGATCCGGGTTTGAGGTTCGGGTACTCCAATTGCGTTTGCTCTGGATTGAAATTGGAGTCTATTGGTAATTCACGTTGGAGACGGGATCCATTAAAAATTTTCAATTCAAATAGTAAAAGTTGACCTGAAACACCTCGTCAGACTTGTTGCAATAACTTTCAATTAAAATTTTTTGATAAAAATGTCACTTGAGATAGAGTCAAAAAGCTAAAACTCACAGTCTTAAATGTCCACCTGAAAAATGACCTCTTTAAATATTTATCATGTGCAATGTGTCAAAGAGTGTCTAGGGCTATGTGTCGTTGTGGTAACCCTCGAATGTCCCAGAACTTTAACGGCTCTGATTATTTTCATCTTCTCTGCCTCTGCCTCTGCTATGTTTCTGCACAACTCTAACATGAAACTTCAATAGCCTTATCTTTTAATTCGGGAGAAGTTACAGTCTATGATCTTATCATGAAGGGTCATCATTCGTCGTAAAATACCATTGTTAAACATATTATACTTTTGACTTCCGTGATCCAAATATTTTTAAATGCATCCGCCTCTTGTTTTGGATGCATAATAAGAATTGGGTACTTTACTTTAAAATAGATATACGATTCGATGGGATGAACTTTTTGAACGTAAAAACATCCTAAATAAGAATTTAAAGTATTTTTGTGACAAATTTCTTTTGGAACCTTTTTATCTAAAATAGAATGAAAAGAGTAAAAGGTTAAAAGGGAGTAGCAAAATGTAACCCTTTTTCTTTTTTATATAATATTTTTAGGGTGGGTGTAAATAGCATTGTGTTTGAAGTATGAATGAATGGTCCCTATAGTGTTGAACCAAATGAGAGGAGACACAGTGAGTGAAACAAAGTTGCACAGTTCTTGCAACCTAAGCATTGGACAAACAGTTCCTTGCCCGTTTCTTTTTTTTTTTTCTCCTGAATTTTATCATAATGTTTGGATTCGTTTTTTTGAGTGTTTTGTGGAGATAGAGAGAGCAAAACAAAGATAAATAAGTGTGTGTTAGAGATAGTATGTATGTTTGGATTTATTTTTGGAGATAATTTAAGATAAGTATTGTATGTTTAATGTTATGTTTTGGGAGACAAAAATTACTATTCATTGTCAAATCATGTTTTTTTTATATATATTTATATATATGTATGTATTTATACTAAAACAGTTTAAAACACCTAAAGAATGTGTTTTTGAATGATGATAAACATTGAATATATCTTGACTTGTTTCGAAAATATATTGAAAATGAAAACAAACAAAGCGTATATATATGTTTTTAATTGTTGGGACCCAAAACACGAAAAATTCTGTTGTCATATCCAAACTGCGCCGGAAAATCATTGCTCTTTTGAACTTCTCCACCAAAAATTCCTCACTGCCAAACCCTACCTCTCTCCTTTCTTTTCCTACAACAATTATTCTACCCAACGATTCCTTCTCTCTCTCTCTCTCCCCTACAAGAATACTAGCATGTATGGACATGGATACCAACACGATAATCACACAATTATGAATAATATATATAGTTTATTATATATATTTTTTATTTTTCATAAAATTAAATTATGTAATATAGAAAATATTAAAATAAAATATAAAATAAGCATCTTTATATTTAAATTTTTAATTAATATAATTTAAAAAATATACATAATCAATTTATTTTAAAAATTACGTAATAAAAAGTTTTTAATAATTAAAATTAGTTAAATCATCCCAAATTTTTAACCTAAGATGAGTTGATTCTTTTTCTTTATTATTAAGTCCCAAAACTTTTTTTTTTTTAAAGACAACTTAATTTTTTTTGAAATTATAGAAAATATATTGAACGTGTTGGCTTGCCCGACATTTTGTGTTCTTTTTTTTTTTTTTTTAATATTTTCGGACACACGAATGCCGTATTCAAGACGTGTCTGTATCTAATACTGCACCGAGTAATATTTTAAAGTGTTTGTGCATTGTAAATTCTACCCAACCATTCCCCCCCCCCTCCCCCCTTCTTGCTTTTGCTTTAGTTTGTTTATACATGTCTGATTCATTGCTGATAATTGAATTATACGACGAACTGAGTATTAATGTATCGGGTCGAACCTAGAATAGTTTATTTTTGGAAATTTTGGGTAACGTGACACTAACAAATTTAATAGAACTAATCTAATTTGGTTCGATTTGTGAATTAGGGTTTGAGAAAGAGGAAAAAAGAATTTTAGGGCACAATTTAGAACACTAGCCAAAATCCAACCCCTTTCCTGCAAATGCTACAACACGTTGCATTAGTTTCTGACGGGTAATTAACGGATGGTGTTGAAGGTATTCAGAACTGAAAAGTTGAAGGTTCAAATGTATAATTTGTGTAATATTAGGGAACCAAATCCAGTTTAGTGATAATTTTGAGGGACCAAAAATATATTTCCTCCCCCCCCATATGAATTTACACTTTGCCCCCCTCAAACTGTAAAAATATACATTTGTCCCACAAAATAATTAAAAAAACACAATTTATTTTCATTTTCATCTCTCATTGCTAGATAAATACTAAAACCTTAAAATTATTGTTTAAATTCAATGTCCTTCATCGATATTTGGCTTTAAGCCCTCAGACATTTTTGTCGAAGATTTTCTTTGGTATTAACAAGTTGTTGTTGAAATTATTAGGACTTGTTCGTAAAAAAGTCGACACGGTAAATTTAATTTAAGATCATTAATATTGTTTGATACTTCACACACACAGACACATATGTATGTGTGTGTGCATGTAGCATGAGGAGTGAAACAAAATTTCAAAGTTAAAAACCTTTAATGTTTGGGTCCTCATGACAAAAGCAAGCAATGTAGCATGGTGGGGTTGATGTGATATTCCTTAATTTTAGTACATAGACCAAAAGTGATGGTTGATGTGAAATGCCATAAATTTGTATGCAATAATTTTTTCTTTTCAGGTAATATTCTTACAACTTCATTTTATTACACCAACAACTTAAAATGAAATTATATATGTGGTTGAAAGTCATAGAAACTTTATATAATTAATTAGGTATACTAAATATAATATATATATATATATATTTGTGTGTAATGACATACAATGTCAATGCATTAAGTGTGTGTATATATATATATATAGAGTTAATTATATTTAGACTTCCTTTGAAAATATGGAATTATAATTTTCCTCAAAAAAGTTTTCCTCAAGTAATATTCGGACTATTTCAAAAAACAATGAATTTCGGCCCAAAAATAGCTTCATATTCTACCAATAATCTGATAAAATATGAGGTCTAAACAATGATTAGAAAAAAAAAATATAAAAATTGGCTAATCAATTGAAAAATAGAAAATTTAAAGAAGAGCCCGACAGTGATCCAAATAATGGAATTTCTCTATGTTAGTCAGGTTTTCCACGAGAAGATGATCGAAACAATAGATAGATTGTCCGATAACTCCTCCCGAATAGAAAGTTATGGCGGTTATATAACCAACCATTTAAAACACTATACTTTCAACTTCCATTGATCCAAGCGTTTCGAAAATGCATCTGCCTCTTGTTCTGTGTAATAAAGGAAATTAATAACATAATTTTCGACTAAAACATAAAAATATAATGCTTAATCTTAATATATCCAAATAAACCCTATATAAGAAAAGACAGCTTAAAAGTGCATGATTATGAGATGGTTAAAATCAAGACTACTTTTCCATCTTGTCCGAAGGAAATTAACAATATATAATTAATACAAGTTATTAAAAAAGAAGAAATTAAAATGGCATCAAAGTCCCACAAATATACACTTTCTATAAAAGGAGATGCAGCCCAAGATCTCATCTGCTCACCTGCTCAACAATTTCTCAACTTTAAGACATATATCAAGATTTGCAATTTTCTTGAAAACAAGTGAAAATGATTCCTTGTCTCTGAACTGATTTTGCTGATCACACACAAATATCCCTCACACCAAAACTCCATCTCAAACTGCAGCCTTATAAATTAATTTCCATTCAGACACATACATGTTTCTATAAATAAATGATTCCTTAATGTTATCATCATCATCATCTATATATATACACACACACACTCACACACACACACACACTCTCTCTTTCTTTATGGGGTTTTCTTGATAGTGTGTGTGTTCATCACTCGGATGTTTTATTTAGTGTAAGATCTTTCATAATTCTGTCTTAAACAGATGATGTTTTCTATTCCAAATAGTTTGTGTGAAGTGGGACGACGAGGGTCGTGTTCAGATTCTTACAACATTATTAATCATGGTGAAGAAGTAGTGGTGGTGAATATGAGTTCATCAGCTACAGAAAATGTTGAAAATGGAAAGCTGCATAGCACAAGATCCATCGCTGATGAGGCAAAAGCAGCTGCGGCAAGCAACAGTCACAAGGAAGCCGAACGCCGCAGAAGAAAGCGAATCAATGCCCACATCGCCACCCTCAAATCCGTTCTCCCAAACGTAATCAAGGTAATGCAGACACACACATATATATATATATAGATATATATTCAATAAAGCTGTCCAAATTCATACATAATTATTAGGGTACTATTTTAGTGAATTTATACGTTGTCTAAAACATCTTATAATATGTCTGAAAACGTATCTGTAAATTTTTAAAAAATCAAGCTTATAAAATCTTTTAAAAAAAATAAATAAATAAATTATTTGTAACTTTTAAAATTTGGACAAATTAGTTTAGATGTTGTCATTAAATTTTATAATCTTATTTTATCGAATATTAATAAAGTCCAATATCTGAATAAGGTGTAAGAACGTGTTAGAATTAAAGCGGACGAATTTATAAGATGTTTTAAATGAGTTTAGCTCAACGTTGTCTGCATTGATGCTTGTTTTTGTTGAGGTGTGAGTGCAGACGGACAAGGCTTCTCTACTAGGAGAGGCGGTGCGGAGGGTGAGAGAGCTGAAGAAAGCAGCGGCGGTGGCGGCGACGGAGGAAACAGGTGGCTGCGATTTGACGTGGAAAGTCATGTTCCCTAGTGAAACAGACGAGGTGAAAGTGTGGCAGTGCGATAATTCGGGCCTGATTAAGGCGACAGTGTGCTGCGAGGACAGGCCCGAAATGGTGGTGGAGTTGATACGGGCCCTGAAAGCAGTGGAGGCGAAGGTGGTGAGGGCAGAAATGTCCACAGTTGGGGGGAGGACAAGGAGTGTTCTGTGGGTTAGATTGGGTGTCGGGGGCGAAAGCGATGTGGGTTTGGGTTTGGGGAAGCTGAGGAGAGCACTGAAGATGGTGGTGGATAAGCCCGTCCAGATGGGCCCGAAACATTGTTCTGCTGTTTCGGGCTCTTGAAGGAGCTGTAATTTTCACGGGTCAGAGGATGTGGGGACGAGACAAGAACATGGGTGGGGTGTGTGGATCATGGTTTTATGTTTTCCACTTCAGGTAGTTTGATTAACTGTTAACGGGTAATGTCTGGCGGATCCGGGCCGGTTCCTCTGACTTGTAGATAAACATACCAGACCTCTACTCTTATGGAAGATATATTCAGTTCATTTAGTTATTTTTCACTTTTTTTTATTAAATTCTTTTGGTACAAGAAATGGGAAAATATGAGCACTGGTATACAAAACTGTCGGCAGATTGCGTCCCCACATGGTCGGAACTTTTATAACCAATTTACTGTCATAAAAATTTAAAATTTAAATTACGTGTTAATCAACACAACGTCAATACATACTTTAATTTTATTAAATGTTTAACTTTAATCAACGAACCATAATAATTGATTGAGATGTTTAATTTAATCATTGTTAGTCTGTAATAACAATAATATGTTTTGATATTCGTTCGTTTTTTTGCAGTAAAATTTGAATTCACGACTTTTTTATTTAAAAATTATCATGAGAATTAGTTAGACTTAAAATTTTAAAAAATCAAGCTTAATTCATATAATATTAGACTCGAGCCAGAAACGAAGGTTAGGCTTTAATTTAAATTACGAAAATGCAAACACCCGTAAATGTATGGGTTATTTGCACTTTGTCTCCCAACTTCTTTTTTTTTTCACTTTTCCATCCAATTTTTTTTTATTTTGTTGCCTTTGTATTTTTTAGGGGAATAATGACAGAATATTCTGTCCAGTATGTACACATACCTAAGGGCAATTTTTTGGTTCGATAAAATTATAAGGGTTAAATGCAGGCAACCCCTACGTATGAGATCATTTGCACTTTGTCCCCCGCCCCAACCTTTTAATAAAAATAAAATAAATAAAAAATAGGAAAAATGAAAAAAGAATCCAAGAAATGGAGAAAAATTCAATATATAATTTGCACATAAACAACTTAACATTACAAGACAAGATCAAACAAAAAAGTCATGAACTTTATGCAATATCAAGTGTGTTAAACTCCTAAATCAAATAAAAAAAACTTTAAACTTCAATTCATAAATAAAAAACTTCAACACGACCACAAAATCAGCAGAACATTACAAAGATTGGAAAAAAATTCAAATGAAAAAATATGAAAAACTCATTGACCCAAATAAAAAGAACATCAACAAATCAGATGAAAAAATCACGAAAGAGTGCAACTTCACAACAATACCAAATACACTAAAAGAAAGGGAAAAAAATCATGTGTATTTCTATGACGTTACCATCAAACATATGTTTGTATTTCAGTCCGTGCCAACATTACATTTAGCTTGTACATGAAATAGTTTATCTGTAGATAAAGTATTAATTTTTTTAATTTTTTCCCCTTTTCTCCATTTTTTAGAACTTTTCTCTTTTTTTTTAATTTTTTAATTTATTTTATAAAAAAAATAGGGGGGGGGGGGGCAAATAATCCCATACATTAGTGGTTGTCTGCACTTAGCCCTTATAATTTTATGAATCCAAAATTGCTCTTAGGTGCTTGTACACAAACGGATGGAATATTTCATCATTATTTTTCGAAAAATGCAAAATACAACAAAATTAAAAGGTTAGACAGAAAAATATTTTAAAAAAAAAAGTTGGAAAGCAAAGTGCAAAAGACCCCATAGATTAAAGGGTGTATGCATTTTACTCATTTAAATTCAGGTGAGCGTGAGGAAAGATAGATTTGGTATAAAATGAACTTGGCTTGTACCATATATACAAATACATATCAATTATGGAAACTTCATATAAAAAATAAAAATTAATTATATTTAGAGTGTGATAGGGAGTGTGGAGTAGGGAAGGCTTGTGGGAGGGCATTGGTAGTATGCTGTTGTAAGTGTGAGAATCACCCAAAGATACTGAGGCCTCGGCTAGAAGACTGTTCGTTCTGTTGGGCGTGATGCCGGATATTATGCAATTAAAGGCTTGAATTTTTCAATTTTTGTAAATTGTGGCCTGTTTGGTTTACAATAATGTTGTTTAAGAGGTCGAACACAATCTTTTCAATGAGGCAATATAATGAAAAAAGCATTCGAATTCTTTCATCAAAATGTAGACTATTTGTACTAGGGATGGCAAAGGGGCGGGATAGGTCGAGTTCAAACTGGATTGGGTTCAAAAAATGGGTAAGGATTGCAAATGGGTTGGATCGAAATATTAATTTTTATCAAAATAATTTGTATTTTGAATGTTTATCTTGAATGAACACCAAACCGTGCAACCAAGTTTTCTATATTTGTTGAGAGACAATTTTCATGTATGTGAGAGAGAAAGAGGGTTGTGTGCGATAGAGATATGTGAGACGGGAGAGTGTGTGCATATGAAGAAAGAGGAGTTGTAAGTGTTCTTTTTTTTTTTGGTGTGCGTGTGTGTGGAGAAAGAGGGTTGTGTGCGATAGAGATATGTGAGACGGGGAGAGTGTGTGTATATGAAGAAAAAGGAGTTGTGAGTGTTTTTTGTGTGTGTGTGAGTGAAATGTGAGAGTGTGTATATGAAATAAGAGGAATTGTGAGCGTATTTGTGTGTGAGTGAGAGATGTGAGAGAGTGTGTCTATATGAGGAAAGAGGAAATGGTGAGTTATTTTATTTTATTTTTTATTTCAATTTATGGGATGAATCCATTAAAACCCATATTAAAACCATTATCAACTCATATTCAACCCATGCAATATATAATTTTATTTAACTCCAACACATATCAACTCATTTTAAAATGTAACCAATCCAACCCAAAACTAGTTGGGTTGGGTTGAACTCATGGGTCTTAACTCATTTTGTCACCCCTAATTTGTACATGGCTTGAAAAACCCTATACAAAGAGCCCTAAATCATAGGATAAGCAACAAAAACTACATATTCAAGTATATAAACTATCTTGAATTTACGGATGGAACCATTCTAGACGCCACGTGTTAGTCACGTTCAATTAGGTAGGCAAAACCCTAATTCCCAATTTATCCAACTAATTTCAGTCATTTTTTATAGTCCCGGGACCAATTTTATAATTTTTGCCTAAATATTAAATAAAAAAAATCCCTACTATATTAATTGAGTGAACGAGAAGTGGAAATATTCTAACAAAGATGTTTTTAGTAATATCATCATGACTTTAGTCATGTGTGATAGTAATGCCACACCACATAAAATGGGTAGGGGAATCCTATGATAACCCTACTGCCATAATACTTTTGGAATCCCTCTAACCATTATTCTGATGTAAAATTTCTTGCTAAGAAGAATGTCTATGTTATTCCAATTCCATCCAGACAATGTAGGATGATTACCTTAATAACTTCATTTTATAATGTTCTAATGCTCATACAAGTTAACCATGTATCAACAACTTAAAGATGTATTGATGGAATAAAGAAACTGAAGATTCTTGTGTCAATGGTTCGAATCCACTTCTAAGCGGGCGAAGGGAACAAGCAAAGGATGAGCGCGCTAGCACAAAAGCCGTTGCGCTAACGGATCGATGTAATTGAGCTCGACTGATAAGGAGAGGTATGAAGTCTCCGGGATGCTTGATTTTCAATTTTGTTTATGTAAAATTAATTATGTTGTCGAAGGGGCGCACGTTTGTAATATTTTTCTTGATAGGAGAAATGTTGTTAAGGTGAATACTTGTCTTGCAATTAGTGTACAATTTTTAAAAAACAATACTTATCACATAATAAGTAACAGTAGAAAAATAAAATATTAAATTTAAATAAAATATGAACCCCTTGTTAGACGGGCCTTAAAATTAAAATGACATTTATAATTTTTCAAACAATGATAAAGTATAAAAAGAAATGGCCGAAATTAGACCGATATTTTATATATTAATTATTAGTTCTGACATAATTATTACGTTCTTCATTTCACCAGACTCTCGAACCAGTAACCTTTGACCCAATTAATTTTTTTATTAATAAACGTTCCAAGTCTTAAAACATTGTCCTAACAAACTTGTGTAATAAAGACACACTATTTTAAACACTATCAATCAAGAAGCAATACAAGAATTCTATAGGAATTTGCAATTGCTACAAAAACCTCCACCTGAAGTTTCTTGTTACACCTAAATACTAAATTATCTGAGAGTTCTCAAAAGACAGTTGAGCTTCATTTGACTAGTTTTGATCAGAACTTTACTAAGATTTAATTTTCTAATGAAGTCTTCTTGATCAAAGGAAGGTGACCTAATCAATAGTTTTTCATACTTAACAGAACTACATCCGATCAAACTCACAAGATTCTTGATCAATTTCACCCTTATAAATATTTGGCACAATTCCATTCAGAATCCAACACCAGAATACATCAAGTAAATACACCTGTTTTCAGCTTTCAACAGATCAGCAGTCAGCCCTTGAAGCTATCTCTATCAATGGCAGCCTCTAGCATTCGCCTTACTCTCGCTTTGATCATGGTGATCTCACTCTCAAGCCTCCAGCCAAGCTGGGCTGCCCGCAGCCTACTGCAAACTTCTCAACCAGCACAGCCAGCTTTCCCGACAATTCCACCACTGCCTAAGGCCACATTGCCACCACTGCCTGCCATGCCAAACTTGCCTACCGCCACGCTGCCACCACTGCCAACTAATCCATCCCTTCCAAAACCCGCACTGCCACCATTGCCATCCACCATGCCTGCCATTCCAAAGGTGGTGCTGCCTCCATTGTCGGCCACTCCACTGCCCACCATGCCCTCTATTCCAACTACAGTACCTTCTTTCCCTTTCCTCTCACCTCCGCCCTCAAACTAGGATATGCTACCATTTTCATTTACAGGGATTGGATGTTCATGATTTTTTCTTTTTGTGTGTTGGTATCATGTTCCTGTACTACTACTAGCTTTCCTAGTTGTTTGCTTTAGTCTGATTTGTTCCAGGGTTGAGAGGTTCTTGTCTGGACAGATTGTATGTAGTCTGCATTGTGGTGTATGCCATGTTCAAGTTATGTTAATGCAACTTCCTATTTATTTTTTTTCTTGTCACCGGCATCAAGAAAAGCTTTCTACATATACACTAGCCAAGTTCATCTTCCTTTTATGGACATGTATGTATATTCAAGTTCTCCAATTGAACATTTAATTAGAGATATCAACATCAGATTGACACAAGGAAAATGATCAGATAAATGAATTAATGAGCCAAAAAAATAAAAAGAAACTTGACTAGTACAATCTGCCAAAAATCAAGTATAAAGTAATTGAAGTTATTCCAAGATTTGCAAAGAACTAGATAGTAGAAATTAGCAGGCCCTAATGGACAGATCATCAACCCTATGCATTGAAGTACAATAAATAATACCTGAGATTCATCTGGCAAAGAGGGCAATCCATTTATTAGTTTCTTGATGTTTCAACACAATCCCATTTTATTATGTGCAGACTTCTGAAATTAAGTGCAGGTGGATGGAGGAGGTATAAACTAGATGGGTTTTGGTTATTGGAGAGTAGATTATATCTTATATGAAGAAACTGAAATTCAATGACTGTAATTATGTTTCAAAATACAAATATAACTTACCAGGAATGCTTGTGTTTTCCCAAATAGACTTCAAAATTACTGCTTGAGTTCTTTCCTGTTCATCGCCGGTCTTATTATTCTTTTTCCCTTCCCATCTTTCTTTTGGTTTCCTCATCTCAAGCAAACAATTTATTCTAGAATTAAAATAGTTGAATTTGCAGTGAACATAAAGGAAGAGAGCAGTTTGCTGATGAAACTGCAACAAATTCATCTTCATTAAAATTAGTGTCATACATAGAAAAATCATGAGGTAGACTGGAACTATATTGGAATACCTTGCAACCATTTGCCTAACCCAGCGGCCTCAGTTACTGAACAACTAACTACAAGAAAGAACCCATAATACTGGGCATGTATATTAACAAAAAAGTAGAAGTAAAGGCCTCATTACTAGCCTCACCAAAATTCAGTGCTTATCCCGAAAATGTATTTTCTAGCATAAGCATGCCTTTAAAAGATACGCATGTATTGTAGGAGGGAAACCAAAATCCAAAGGGCAAACATCAAAAATATTCAGCGCTTGTAAAACACAATCTCACGGCTACAGTTCGCCTTTAGGGCTTCTTCCAAACTTTGTGCTCGGTCGAAGTCAACTTTAAAGGTGACCATTGTAACATTATCTTTTCCAGTATCATAATCCTGCCTGATGTCCTCAACTTGGAAAGATTGAAGCTGCAATTCAGCAGTTCAGTTACCTTTAAAAGAACACTTTTCTAAGAGAAACAGTAAGTAAAGGGCTAAAATACACTTGCAAAAGTTTCTATTCGTACATTTTTTTATTACTCTGGATCACATATATAATAAAAAGGGATAACTACACTTGCCCTCGCCTGAAAATGTAGTTACACGTAGACTCCTTGGGATTTAAAAAATTATATCTAGTACCTAATATTTTGCTTCCGTCTAACAAATAAGTCCCTCCGTTACTCAATATTCACTGAATTTGCTGATATTAATAAAAAAAAAAAAAAGATGCAGATCTATATTTTTTGTTCATAACAAATTCAGTAAATTTTAACGAATGGACTTATTTGACGGAATCTAACCTCAGGAGTACTACATGTAATTTTCCAAACCACAAGGGTTTACGTGTAATTTACACTAAACCTTAGGAGAGAGAGTGTAACTATCCCTAATAAAAATGCAAGCAGATGGGCATGACAGAAGTAGTCCGCCCCAAGAATATCCAAAACTTTCTTGATCTCATTCTTTTATGTAACAATCATGCTAGAAAACCCCAGACCACTGCCCTTGTTTTTCTATTTCTGCAGACTTAAACAAAGAGACAATGTGCACCAGGGATGCTCCCATGAAAACAAGGAACAGAAAATTATGAACTCAAAGTAACATCAGAAAAAGGATAATTATGACCCAAAAGAAAAAGATGACATCCGCATCCCCTTCCACCACATGGCATAAGAGTGCAAAGTTAGGGAATATCAGTCATTTGACACAAGGAAATTGCAGTTTTGTTGAAGAAACAAGGTTGCTTTCATTAATTTGAGAAATACATGAACAGGATTCTCTTTTCAGAATTTGCTTGTTAAGATTTGAATGCAGTACCCCCCACTGTAAAGTGAATTAAGTGCTTCCAGTTTTTCTTTTAACTGTAGTGCCAAGGAATCTCATCTATGTTTTAAACACACATAGGCACACCCAAAAAAACAGAAAAAGATAAAGTAGCTTTGTTTTATCTGATTTACTTGATGATATAGAACTCCCAAGAGATCATACGGGACCTCCAATCCCATTGGAACCTACAGTGCAAAAAAAAAGCTTGGTTATGCATCCATTTGTATGCTCGAACTTCAAAGACATTACAGGAAATTCATATGTGAAAGTTCAAGAAATTCATTACTTTGGATTTTACAACACAAGTTGGAGCATTTCTCAAACATTCTGCAGCTACCCCTCCATAAGCTCTAACCAATCCTCCAGTGCCAAGTTTGATTCCTCCAAAATACCTATATGAAAAGAGAAATAATCAAATGAGCCACAGTAAAAATTATTGATGATACCATAATACTAGCAGCAAGACATGCAAGTGTAGTTTCAGACATCTTTTAAATATACACTCGAATGGGGGAAAATATTAGCTTAGGAAATCCGAGTATAATTTGCTACCTGATAACAACCACCATGACTCTATCTATCCCTGAAGAGTCAATTGCAGATTGTATTGGCTTGCCAGCGGTACCAGATGGTTCACCGTCATCATTACTCCGAAATTGATCTCCAACCTATATAAAGAACCAGAAATCAAAGGAAGAACTGATGCCGATTGACATAAGCTCATAGGCCAGCTAAACTTTCTACCAATAGTATAATGATTCAGTTAGTCTCTGGTTTTTATATCCAACTTTTTTATTTTCTCCAATTCAATCCCATACCATAACATATTTGTCCATTATTCCCAGTTACAGTTGGCAAGAATTCAAAACTCCAAGTGAAGCTGAAAATAGTTCCAATGCTCAATTAAAAATTAAAAGCTCCTGGATTGTTAAAACGGAATTCAGCCATTCAAGACATTTAATTAGTCAAAAATACCACTGGCACACTGATTATCGTAGAAATCAAAGCATTATACAGATATACCAATACAAGCACAGAGGTAAATATACCTTGTATGCCCAACAATTATGAGTAGCACGGGGATCACGAACCTACATAACAGCAGCCCACCAAGAAAAAGAACGGGAAAAAGGTAAAAATCATGTTCCACTCCACCAATATATATATATATATATAGCTCATTCGTCCGTTAGAGGAGGAAATCTGAAAAACCCAGAAAATAAAACTAAAAACACAAAAAGGGCTGGTTGTAAATCACCTCAGAAAGGAAGGACATAGCGGAGCGTTCATCAGAGAGGGGGCCAGCAATAGCAATGAATTTGCTTTTCTTAATTTCCTTCTCGAAAGTGACTCTTTGGGTGAGAGTGGTGAAAGCGCCAGCAGTAGAATTGTTGCTGGGAGTGGGAGTAGAGGAGGAAGAAGAAGAAGTAGTGACCATTGCTACTCTGTTGTTGAAAGTATTGGGAGCAAAAAATGTGAAAATGGAGGAAGAAATAAGGCGGTAATGATGAAAAGGGAGAGAATTGGGAGTGGGGAACCACTGCATCTGCATGGAGGGTAGGTTTTCAATTTTCTGGTTTAATTGGATTTATACGTTTTGTTTCCGGGGGAAGGAGAAGAGAGAATTGCTCAATTCTCAGATGATGATGATGCAGTAAAGGACTTTTCTTTTTCTTTTTCTTTTCTTCTTCATTTTTCATTTTGGGAAAATTACATAACCCTTTGTGTTTTAGAAATTCAACTAAAATCCCATGTTAAAAATATATGCAAAAAAAATTTTATATTATTTGAAATTTTGCACACGTATTTCTTCTGTCAATTGTCTTTAACAACGTCAATTCTTTTAATAATTTGTCCATTATATCATACTTTTTTCAATAAAATATAAAAAATATAAAGAATTAACTAAAAAACAATAACGATATGGACAATTTTGTCTATTTCAAGAGGATAAATATTGAAAATGCATCAAAAAATTATCCTATTCCAGCACCCGTAGACAACTCTCCATTTTTTTTGTTTACGGAGAGGATTTTTTTTGCATAATTTATAATTACACGGAGTCCTTTTTTTACTATTTAATTAACACAAATAAATATTTAACAATTTTTCTATAAAACAGGAGGTAATATGCAATTTTTCCTTTCATTTTATTTAGTGTGTGTATGCGTTTTTAAGGGAAATTACACTTCACCCCTTGAGGTTTGTCCTTGCTATGTGTAATCCCTCATTAGACCAAAATTTGCACGGGCACCCTTAACCGCAAAATGCTAGCAAACATTCTAATCTAAGATGCTTAATCCCTCATTAGACCGAAATTTGCACGGGCACCCTTAAGCGCAACATGCTAGCAAACATTCTAATCAGAAAGCATCTTGCATTCAAAGACTCGATAATTCGTCCGATGGTACAATTCATATCCAACATCACATCATTCCGATTTGTACCATTCGTCATGATTGGAAGAAAAACTCAACAAATATTTGCTGTTGACCTATTTGAGCATCTCATATGGAGGAAAACACTTGCTTTTATAGAATATTTACCTGACAAACTAAAAGAAGTGAACAAATAAAAGATCCACCTGCCACTGGTAGCACATAATACCACTATGTAACATTTTTCATAATGATTCAAAAAGGGCTCCAGAGGGGCTCCAGAGGGCTTCTATAGATATATGGCAATTTTAACCAGTTTTGTAAAATACAAATAGCTCAAAGGATTTACAGCCTCTAGCTTATCACAACTCAAACGCCAAGAAAAATGTTTGAGTTGCTCTCTTCTATAATACTTCCCCCTTTAGGGGGAACATAAGGGCATCGAAAGGGTTGTGCCGATGTTTTATCTACTAATACAACTGTTAAAACTGGGTGATTATCTAATTCTTAAGCAGTCTTAGTATACATGGGGAAGTCCCTTCCCTCTCTCTCTTCTCTCTCATGATGTTCCCATGAAGCTTCATCGCGCCAATGAACATCTGTATGCAATACCAGCATCCCCCAGAACTCGATTAATTCTCTGATGGCCTCAGGTCCTAGCTGCAAAGGATACAAGACGACGACCAGCATGGATTTCTCTTGGTCCGAGTATCAAATTCGATAAGGGCAAACAATATGCAATTCAATTACCGGTGGTACAAGCTGGACCCAAATATATAGCCAGAAATGTCCTCTGCGCTTGAATCCTTCGTGCTATCTGTGCTATAGGAGCCGGCATCTGATGCACTGAAAATGGACGAACAATCACTTGATGAATCCACCATAGAATTTCTATGGTTAGAGTGAAAATGCCAATTGTCAGGACCCAGTATATTGTTGCCAGTGTAATCATTAGGAGGCAGCTGATAGGAGTGTCTCTCAGAGCGTTGATGCACCATTTTTGAGTCTCTATACCAATCAGAATCGCTTGATCTGGACTTGGAGTTTTTCTTCTTAGCACTTATACTCGTAGAAATGGCTTCCATGGTCCTCGTGGTTTTCCCATCAGAATACACATTGCTGTTTGTGACCAGAGATGGAAGTCGTAGTGTACGCCTAATAGGATAGCATGCTTAAATTTGGAGATATTATAGAAAAACATATGTTTTGAAAATGAATTAACCAATATAGTTACCTTGCATAGAAGAGAATATATGCTTCTGCGGATAACACAGTCTCCAGGTCCACATGGGTCACCTACAGGAGAAAAGACTAGCAATCAGTCTCATCTTGTCATTCATGGAACATAAGAACAACAGAAACCCCCAACTAAAAGTGGCTTGAATATGTATCTGAATGATGATAGAGAATCAGTTACTGTCAACCGAGCAGACTGGGATATACTTGGACCTGTTTTGACGGTATACGCATTTTTTACTTTTTCTCTAAAAACATAATTCGAGTTTATCGTAAATAAGATTTCATTTTGATATGGATATCAATGTTTTTAAGATACATATGATAATTCATTTCTAATGGCGCAAAGTCAAGAACAAGACGTATATAATTCCCATTGTTATTAAGAGATAAGACGTGGGTGGTTCTCAACAGGCATGTGAGAGCTGCTAGCAATCATCTCCCAGAGTTATCATACACCACAAGTGCTGCTATCTCCAAGTAAAGGATGCAAATTGAGAACAAGAAACTCGCAACTCTAAGTTCACATAAAAAGATTAAAAGCTCAAATGGATAAGAGGTAAGAACAACTTGTATTAGAAGTTTGCAGTAGAAAACATACTCTGCTGTCATCAATTCTAAACCATTCTCTGCGGAAATCTTTGACATAACATATGTAGTGACCAGTGTAGGCAGCATTCATCGCATTCAAGTGAACCACAACTGCATAGAGATCATATATAGGGTATTTGTCACTCATTCCACTCATATAAGGAGCAAGATTCAGAATCTCTGGGAACTGAACTAGCTTATTCAGCTTTTCTAAGTTGCCTGACTGCAAACAAAAATTGCAAAGCAGGAGTTAACATCACCAGTAGCAGGATACTTAACTATGCTCCCTAGTGAAAATGCATTACCCGAAATCGCTTCAGAACAATTGTAAGTATGTTAGGAGCGTCAAGTATTGTCAATTTCTTCTTAGCTTTCTGATAAGACTTGCATCTGCAATGAAAACCGATCAGGATCATTTAACTATATTAATAGTCACAAGCAAACTAACAGATTAATCAGCTTTGAAGCATTCAAATTTTGAGTCCCTCAATTGCTAATATGTTGCACCTTGGATTTCAGCTAAGGAAACAGTGAGGAAAGCCTTTACAGTCTTCAGGTCTCAAAGAAAACATTCGTACTGTGAATTATACATATATTTAATTCCTCTCTTCACACAAATTTCTCAAAACTTGAAGCTTACTGAATCCAAAATAAAAATGTGATGTGTAAGTATTGGTGTGACTTTACAATTATCAATGCGAAATCCTAAACCAAAGGAAGCACGCATCTACAGGAAACACACTTTTCATACACAGGGCCAAGGAAGCAGCAGTGAGCTTCCCTTTCTTTATTTACCAAGACAGAAAACTAAGCAATAACAATCGTTTTAAGTTCTAAAAGATGGCATTTCGGCTGACCTAAAAGTTCGGTTTCGGTATGGCATTTCGGCAAACCGAACGTTGGGTTAACCAAAACAAGATCGGTGAACCGAACTTTCTGGTTTACCGAACTGAACACCCCTAATATTCTGTATACCAGCTGGCATCAAAACACAAGCAATGCTGATTGAGATATGAAAAATAAATAAATAAATCAAAGGGAACTAGAAGATCATGAACTTGGTTATTTTATGAGGGCAGAGAAATAATACAGAGTATTATTTCATAACAATAACCAAAAGTTGCAACTTGCAAGGATGCAATGGAAACCTATATCTTTTAGCACAATGGGCAACTGGACTAACCTGCTGCACTTATACTTATCATCTCCACCTAGTGTTTCAGAAACAGTGAACTGTGTAAGAGCCTCTTCAAGCGTATTGATATCCCCATTTATCTCCACAGTAAGATCCATCATCCGGTCACATTGCTCAGATCTAACTGAACACTTCATGCACTTAATCTGGAACACCCAACAGTAACTAGTAAAAACCATAATATCATAGACATGTTAAGTTTTAAGCTCAAATGTGCCAACAGCTGATGGTGACAGATGCTTTAGATATATCAACATGAAGGCAGACCTTCGATCGAAGATAACCCCCAAAAGTAAGACCCAGAAGAGTCGAATCTTCAACCCATTGGCCAGAAACACCAGCTTCTTCAAGCCATATAGATTGCATTCTATCTACCACATTTCTGAAATCACATGAACACATTTAGAATATTCAGTCATACTCCTAGAACCAAAGTCAAATGACTAACAGATACTTACCTCAAAAAGTCATGTGCATCTTCTTCTCTTCCATGACTTAGATGACTTCCAATCTTTTGTATCTGAGACAATATTCCAACTGGAGAGAAAGGCGAGTTCATTTCTTGCCCCTTCTGGATCAGACGTTCAAACTCACATATAAGGCACCAATCCCTCTTGCGACCTAAATCATTGTTAAAAAGACCAGGCATGAAAACAGTATTATTGAAGATCTAAACAGTATGAACATTCATCGATGAATCATAAAGAGGTACTTGCATGTTTTAGAATGCAATCGCTGAAGCAAATAAGAAGTTAATGGCCGAGTAAAGATCAGACACTGCAGCACTGCATTCGCATAACAGCTGCAAGAAGAAGAAAAAAATTACATATATATATGCAAGATCAAAAGCACACTCATGCGGGCAAGAACCAAAAGCTATCTGCATTTAGAAACATGGACTAAAACCAAAAGCAGCAGAACTTAATCAGCACAAAAAAGCAGGGTTAAAGGCACTAAATCTCGTGATTCCTATCCCGTTCATCACTAATATTATTGTCATATAAATTGTCCATAGCACGACAACTATAATTTTTTCTTAGCATGTATTCACGTACTAATCAAGTACTATAAAGGAAACTTAAGATCTTTAAAGTGTTGCATGACCTCTTACATAATCTTCATAACAAAAACAAGCCAGCAGAACAATTATGTCTATCTGATCAGTGTAAGTCAACCTTATATTGGAAGCGTTTTCTATGTCTGGACTCCAAAATTCATATCATTAAATGGATTTTATACCGGCATAAAACAAAATCGTCCAATCAAAAAACTGAATGCCATAATTAGTCAAACAAGCAACCAATTACTAGATCATAGAATCCACGATGTATAGTCCATGTTATTGCATTGAATAGCACAACAACAACATCATAAACAAGCACATAAAGGAAACTCCAATCATAAATAACCAAAATATTGAATTAACCTGATAGCACGTTGATGCACTTAGAGATTAGGAATTACAATTTCAAAAACAGAACAGTTACAGCATGGAGAACATAAAACAAATAATAAGATTGCGCGATCTAAACCACATGTCATGAAATGGGACTGATCCACCCCTTCTACAATGAACCAGAAAAATAAAGAAAGAGCTCCTGCTAGCAAAAACAGTGTCTCATGAAGCAGACTTACTGCCAGACACAGTTATGCAAGTTTATGCATGGACATGATCACAAAGCCACGCAGTTCAGGAAAGAGAACTCACCTATTTCCACAATTCACAAGGCCAAAAGGGTGAAGTTTCATACCATCACATGAATACAACTGCATGAAAAGCTTGGGTGGAAATACGATCTGTTAAGAGGAGAACATGATCCATGAATGCATGATGAACAAAACCTCAGCACACTAAAACTTAAAGTTCAAAAAATTAATGGAAAAACAACCTTGTGGTTGTAGGTTCCAGCAGAGTCCTTCCCCATGTCAAATGTGAAGGACTTTGGCTGCTTTGGTACTCTAAAATGCTGTACAAATTTCCGAACTGATGTTTTCAAACCTTTGCTGGTAGGTTGTGCCAGCATTCGGACATCTTTGATTTCTGAATGCAGGCTCCCAGCTTCAGTATACATATTTTGATCGTTCAGTGAACTTCTAAAAGACATTGATCTTGTTTCTTTAGCTGTACACAATTGTGCTTCATTTTTCCAATATTCATTTGAAGAAGATGTGCTCAAAGATTTCGAGCACTGCGAATTCCTTAGCTCAACACTAGACACTTGATTAGGATTACCTGATCCCCTAGAATATATGGATTTCATCACTTTACCACTAGATTGATGTTCTTGATTTTCGCCATTTTCCACTGAAGAAACTGCCTGTAAAGAACTAGATGACTGAGGACTCCTCAACTCAGTTGCATCCAGGACAAACTCTTGTAACACAGCCGCTCCATTGCGACTTACTTTATCTTTGAAGCTTGTTGACTGGAAGTTTTCATCAGTTTTAGTAGCCAGTTTCTTGTTTATCTTGTTAGCCTTCAGTGTCTTGTTTACTGTATAAACAGTAGAATTCAGGGGGTATAGGCTTGGGGCATCTGTCTTGTCAGGATCAGAGATAGTTTGCAACATGTGAGACTTGATACCTTCAGAAGCCACTTTATCTGGGCTGCTAACAGTTTCTGACTCAAGATCCTCACTGACTGATGCGTCAAATGATGTTTCGCTTCGTTCAGTGGAAGTAGAAATGCAAGGCAATGAGCTACTTGAAGATCCAGAATCATCAACTTCTGGTGCGCGATCAGAACGAATTTCAACTTCATTGTTGAAAGGGATCCCAACATGATTATCCAAATGTATTTCCAGAACACGTTTACTTTCCTTGGTAGCATGCAACGAAGTTGCTGGCCGGCAGTCATCCTTGTGACCTTGTCTCCAGTGAATTATTTGACACTTACCAGAACTACAATATAATGAAACAGAAATGTAATCTAATGAAAATGAGAGCAATTAAGTTAGTTAAAATGAGATCCACACATGAATCATTGTACAACTTAGAGTAACCCACAGCATCCACCAATTGCCCTAACATCTCATAGTTGCCTCAAATTGGGTGTTTGCAATTGATAAAAGTACAGTGTGGACTTCCCATTAAAAAACAAACGAAATTCATAGAAATAAAGTGTTTGTAAGCTCACATCCAGAGTGTACTCAATCTCACTATGACATTCTAGAGTTTATGTAATGCAGTTAGCGATAAGTCTCCTTAAATCATCCCTTATATGATGAGGCATGCCTCAGATGAGTTTTTCACTATGAGGCTCGTCATGAATCAGGATATAGTGTATCATGAATGAAAGAAATACTAAAAGCAGCATGATATCAAGCTTCTTTTCTCTTCATTTGGTAAGACCAATTGGGTTTTCATTTTCTGAGATTTTACAGAAGAAATTATTTGAGTACATATTTTAGCAACTATACATCATGGTTGTAACACAATCTAGCCTTGTCTATAATTGGCTAGGTTGTCTATTAGGTTATTAAAGTTCGGATCAATTGAAGGTTTGGATTTTTACGGGTACAAATTGTGTTAATCTGGAAGATTATATCTGCTCAAAGTCTTTCTTAATATCACCATAATAAGAGAGCTACACCAACAAAGAAAATAACCAATGACCTTTGTACCTCCATTTACCAATTTGGGACTACTTTTTTCTTCTTCTGCTCCTAACTCCTCCATCACAACTCACTTCAACAAAAGTTGCAAAATGTTAAAAACACTGATTTATCAGGAGATATAGAAAATGCACCAGTAGTTCCACAGAATTTCCACTCATGCACTCCGCATACACTAGGATGAATCAGTACGTCTTGCATTGCTAATGTGACAGGAAAAAACTAGCAGAACAAATAATTTTTATTGTTGTCAGGATAGAACTCTGGTGGCCCCAACCTTTCTAAAATAATTTACTGGGAAGAAATCGGTGACCGCAGCCTATACATAAATTGAATCAAACATGTGATACTTTTTCACGATTAAATTCAAATCTTCAATTTTACATCATCTTATGACGTTAAAGTACACAAAACTCAAATTTCTACATGAAAAAGGTTTTGGTTATTAGCATCAAAAAGTATCTTCTCAAAGAGTTAAATACCACTAACGTCAACATTAAACTTATTTAATGGGGCCCACATCCACATCCAGAAATCTATTGCCATCATCTATTAACCATGAACTGGAAGCCCGCACCGATGCCAGATGGCCATTTTGACAATCATCCCAAGATTGTTCCAGAATTAAAATGCAAAACCTCATGTCCAATGGGAACTCTCTTATTATTTCTTGCTTTCTATATATACTGTTTACCATATTCCATCTTGCTTTGCTTTCCCTCCTGCACGCCTGTTTCTTATTGTTGTGTTTTTGTATTAAATGAAACCAAAATACTTCAAATAGTCCTTCTGATCTACAAAGTACCCACTAGATGTGTAACTGAATCAAAATGAACCCAAAACATTAATTATTGTTCAATTTTGTTTAAACTTTTTTTTGAGCTTTAAAAATTATGTGAGTTTGATTTGATTATTAAAGAAATCAAGTTCCAACAAGCTTTGATCGAGTTGGACACAAGACAAACTCAAGTAGCTTGAATTTCCATAACATACTTTTAGATTTTTTCTTTAATCGAGAAGCCGAGCTCAAGTTGAGCTTCAATGCTGATCGGGACAAAAACTTGTGTTCATACCTAGTTCATTATGTTTAACAGCTAAACTTGGATGAGGTTTTACTAATAGATCTCAAAGGTGAGTATCAACTATCAAGTAGTTTAATTTGTTTTTCAACTCTACCACACGCAGTCCGGACATCCATGCAGACCTTACATAAATTTTAAGCGTATCCTCAACCTTTATCCAATTCAATGTTCTAATTCTTGCAGACCTAAATATAAGCACCTGCCTATTCATAGCCCTAAGTTTTTCAATCAGACTGTTAACGACTTCTACTGAAAATTTCGTCCTCAAAAACACAGAAAAGGCATAGTATTCCAGCAACACATTCAATAAAAATCAAATCCTAACACTCACCAGTATCTGACAGCTTTACACTGAGAACACCTAGTGGTAGTGGGGCGGTAACAAACAGCACAATAACACCGCTTTTCAAGCGGCGGTGGCGGTGGTGACGGCGGAGGAGGAGGAGGAGGCGGAGTATAACTATAGCCATCCACTGCTTGTAGCTTCGCAATTTCCGCCTCCTCTTCGGAGGCCATAGCCACAAGCCTCAAAATCTCTTCCTTCTTGGCTGCCGCATTCCTCCACTTGTGGCGGACTACAACACCGAAAATTAATAAAATCGCGACAATTACTATCATTGATTCACGCTTCTCAAGCTAAATTAACCGGCGCCGAGGATTAACACAGAGCTGAAGAGAAACCCTAAGAACCGGATTTTCTTGCAATACATAGAGGTCACTGCTGCACGTTGGAAGTAGCGACACCGATGGTGGCGGTGGTGGTGGTGGTTGCCGGTGGTGGAGACCGAGAAGGGGGCAAAACGGGAAAGGGGGGAAATCAAGTTGACGTATTTGACGAGTGACGACTGAGGGGGAGAGAATATTGGTGAGAGTATTATCAAAGACTCAAAAAGAAAGAAAAAGAAGAATGTAAGAAAGTAACGCATAAGAACCTGTTTGGTTTGGTGGGAATTTCAGCCAATCACTGCTGACCAATTCTTTTTTCTAATTTTAATTCTCATTTATTCATTATTATGTATTGTTTATTTCACTTATATTACCTTACTTGATAAATAAGTAAATACATATATAATATTTTTTAGAATAATTATACCGACCTCTCTTGAAATTATATAATTATATCATTTTTGTCAATCAAAATTCACCGAAAAATATAGATATTAGCGAAAAATTTGCAAAAAAAATCATATTCAGCCCTAATTGATACTCATTTATCACGGGCTAAATAAATCTTTTTTGACCAAACTATACTTACAAAGATGAAGATATAACTCTTCATTTGCATTAGCGCATTAATATTTATAAGAATATTTTCGTCAGAAAAAATTTATTTAACCTACAATAAGTCAATAATAGATCAATTAGAGGTAAATAGAGATTTTCATTCAAATTTTTTGTTAATATCAACAAATTCAGTTAATTTTAATTTATGGTGTGGTCTATTTATTGGATGTAAACAAATATAAAGGGTACTAAATATAGTTTTTCAAACAACGAAGAATTTATGTATGATTATACCAAATCTTAATAGATGACAATGTAATTATGTCTATTTCTTTTATCAATTTTTTAATTATGTGCCTAAAAGGAGAGAAAATTATCATCTTTGTCCATTAACATTAAGAAAGTTTTAAAAAGAGTCGACGATTCATGATATCTTTATGTAGGTCGGGACATGTCTAATTTGATCAAAAAAAACCCAATCTAAGTCATTGATTGCTTGACACGTGACATCATCCAAAAGCTTCAAAATGGCGATCATACATTGGAGGATTTTTATAAATAGTCCCATATCAAAATATTCAAATATATTGAATAGTGTTTGCTATATTGACTTATCTATCTTGTTTAGAGACCAAAGATTGCACATAACTTGATCGTTGAAAGATTTTGATGCCAGCAACCCCAACACCCCTGAACCCTGTTGCGGATTTCGGGTTTATTTCTGTCAACCCAAGAATGCTGAGACAAATGAATGAAGTCCCTCACCCCATGAAATTAATTCACAAATAAAATATAGAAGTCGTGATTTTTTTCTTTTTTTCAAATTTAGATCTAACATACAATTTTTATAGCAATCAAGTATGCATAGCTTAAACGTTATTCTTTTCTTTATATCAAAGATATCCTGTATTTGGATTTGTATCTTAGTACTACCTATGACCACGTGATTTGGAAACTTAAGATGCCAATTGTAATTGGCAGGAGCCTCTCTAAAATTTATGGGTAAATTTAATTCAGACCACTTCACATTAGATCAAATTATATAAATATTGTCCGTATTTTTTAAAATTATAATTATGCTTTTTGAAGAGTGTTGGTGTAAGATTTTTTAAGGGATGTTTGTATAAGTTTTACATTTAAATAGAAAGTATATTTATAATTACCACTATAGCCTCAAGAAATTTCAATCTAAGTTACCCAAATTTATTGATATTCAGATAGATTGCATAAAACCCCTCATGTGCAAAAAAAAAAAAAATAGGCAAAAAAATCTCTGTGTTAGGACTCAAGAATGGTTGTGTTGAAGCGTTGAACATAAGCCCTTAGAGTCTCACCATCTTCCTGCTTGACCCCAGAAAGACTGATCACCGACTTTTGGTACTGCTTGCTGATAGCAAAATAGTGTTGGAAGAGAGAGCTAAATTCTGAGAAAGATATAACCAGTCCAACTAGTAGCTAGTCGAACCATTGCTTGGCAGAATTCATTAGTGTAGTAAGGAAAACACGACATTTAATGCCATCAGTACACCTGTGCTGCAAGGCTGCATTTCAAACTTACGAATATGTTCAATTGGGTCAGTGGTACCATCCTAAGCAAGTAGGTGCGATGATGCTCAGAAATAAGCAGGGAGGTCTTCCGCCATGATGTGCTCGCTAAAGAGAATGCCACGTTCAATGGACTTGCTCTCCTATGTCACCTGCTGAAGCTCCACCACCTCATTCCTTGCTCGTGAAGTCAGCAGGAGTGGATAGAACCTGCTGAAGCCCAGCAGGAATCTGCTCGTCAACGCCTTGGCTTCCTGGTGTTCCACCTCTTTCCAATGGGGAAGAGGGTTCTGCTCCGCTGACTTGAGAACCACAAAGGGTTGAGTTAACAGTTCCATGATAAATTGACGAAGGTGCTCACAAAAGAGTGGGTTCATAACAACAAGTCCAACTGTTGAGTCAAGAGTTGGAGCTGGAGTTGGAGTATCGGCTCATACGGTCAGATCTAGAGCTCCTGTTGTGGGATCTGCAGATGGAAAAGTAGGACTAGCTACAGCAGGGAGGGAAGAGTTTCCTACATGGGATCCGTTGTCATGTCCATCGTTAGAATTCGCCACTTCTCGCGCCAAAGCTCAAGTGTTCCCAGCAGACGACGCCAATGATGCATACCAAAAATTTGACCACACCACAACGATCAAATGATTTTCAAGAAAATTCTAAGATTATCAAAGGATTAGTCTGCAAAATAGAGATTGCACTCAAATGCTTAAATCAATAACGAATTAAAGAACAAATAAAAGGGAAAAACTTCAATTAAAGTGAAAATACCTGTATAAAATGGTGTATGTATCCATGTGGTGTAAAATATAAGCTTGAAATAGCATAAAAACCGAGAGAGAATAATGCAAGAAAGTGAGTTTGATAATAGGAATGATATTACCAAAAGCCTGCACAAGACCTCTATTTATAAGCTTGTATAGAGTTGGATATGATGTCGATTACTGGGTTTCATACGTCATTCGATAGTTCTTTGAGTTGGTTGTCATCCGCAATAACGTTGGTGATTTGGATAAATATTGACTAAGATCCATGAGCTGGACGACACTTATCATATTTGCTTGAAAATTCGGGAATTGGTTACTTGTAGATTTTCCAGCTCATTTTCCATCAGTTTACTCGAAACCACCTGGAGATATTTTTGGATGATGTGACAAATATCTTGGCAAGCTATATGAAGTGTCCTCCCAACTGTATGATGACATGTCCGGCTGAAATAGACTCTTGGGTCTGTCAATTCAATAAAATAGCATGTAAGCTTGTGGCCATTTCTTCCCTGCTGATGGACTTTATTCATCTTATTAGTAGGTCCTTATCGATCCACCTAATGAGCCAGCTAGGCTCTTAGCCGGCTGGGCTAGTATACTTAGCTTGTGGACGTGGCCCAATAATTTTATGGGGCATCAAATAATATAACTTAAAATAATTGATATTAATATTTTGGAATTTTGATCTTTGATGATACCCCCTAAATATTTTATGAACTAAAACCACTAGCAAGGCAGATCAGTCCAACTAGATATGAACCCAACTAGCCCATTAGGAGGGAGACAAGACTCACAGGCTTACCTGCTACTTTACTGAATTGGTAAGCCCAACAAACAAGGCCATTCCAGCACAATACATCATCTTATAGCTAGATGGATACATCATATAGCTTGTCAACACATCAAGACACGTCATTCTAAAAAATATCTAGGTGGTTCCGAGTAAACCGATGGCAAATGAGCTGGGAATCAGCAAGTAACCAATTCCCCGATTTTAAGGCAGACATAGCAAAACTCAGTCCACCTAACGTATTTCAATCAAATCTAGTATAAATCCAAATGGTTTATTCTGAATGATAGCCAACTCGAAGGGTTTTCCAACGTCGTACGACACTCTGCAACAACCCCCGTATCTTGTTGTGTACATGCATATAAATAAAGGTCTTATGCAGTCATTTTGTAACATCATTTTTCATACTCAAACTCTTATATATTCTCACTGTTATATCTTGATTTTCAAGTTATTCTAAGCTTACATTTTGCACTCCACTCGAATATTCATCACTATCACATCATATTTTACCATTATTCTCACTTCGATTGAAGTTTTCTTTTGATTTTTTCTATAAACCATTACTGACTTAAGCATCAGAGTGCTAACCTCTATTTTGCAAGGTTACTCCTATTAATCCTAGGATTTCTCTGAAAATCCTTCGACCTTATGGTGTGGCCAAAAATCTAGTACGCATCATTGGCGCCGTCTGAGTGAATACTTGAGCTTCGACGTGACAAATGGCTAATTCGGACAAAGGAGGTGACTATGAATCCTATGAGGGAAACTCTTCCCTCCCTGCTGTAGCTGGGTCTACCATTCGACCTCCAAAACCTACAGCAAGAGCTTCTAGTCTACCCTGCTCTAAATCTAACCTTGGGAGCCATCAATTCTCCAGCTCTCAACAACAATTGGACCTGCTGCTATGAACCCGCTCTTCTATGAGCAACTTCTTTAGTTCATTGACCCTCCACGGTTCTCAAGCTAGTGGAGCAGAACCCTCTTCCCAACAGGTAAGAAGCAGAACACTTGGAAGCAAAGACATCGATAAGCAGATTCCTATTAGGCTCCAGCAGGATCGATTCACACCTACTGACTTTGCAGGCAAAGAAACAACCACACTTCAGCCCCCTGAAATATGGGAATCACTAGGAAAAGAGATGGATGAGCTTCGCCAGCAGATCATAAAAGAGACCATGCTTGCTGAGCGTGGCATTCGCTTCAGCGAGCACATCATGCCAGAAGAACTCCCTACACATTTTCAAGCATCTCGACACTTACCTGCTTACGATGGTAACACTGATCCAACTGAGTATATGTGTAAGTTTGAAAACACAGCCCTACTGTACAGGTATACTAATCGTAGGAGGTTTTCTCGACCATGGAACACTTATAGTCTAAGAAAGTTTTATTCCTAAAATCTGTACTCTCTATTTACAGCTTGTTATTCTTGTAATCAAGCATTATCTCACATGAATAAAGGTAATTCTTGTTTCCCATCTTGTGTTACTTGCAGGCTCAATAGCTCTTAGTTAACTCCAAATAAGTTGTCGCTACCAAATAATGCATGTTTTTACATAAGTCATCTCTAGCTGGCATACACGCTTACTTAAGCTGCCACCAGCCAGCGCATGCTCCTAATAAGTTGCCACCAAATGGCGCACCATCATAATAAGTCGCATTAGTTTGCGCACGCTTTCAATAAGTCGTCCTAGCTGGTGCACGCACTTATGTAAGCTACCACCAGCTGGTGCATACAGTGACATGAGGTGCCACTAGTTGGAACATGCATCGAACTCAACCATCTTCAACTGGCACATACACCTTACAAGCAGCTACCAGCTAACACACTCACTTCAATTTCAAACTGCCTTCTATTGGCACATCTATTTCAATATAATGCTAATAAAACCTGCTTAGGCTAATTTACTACTTGATTTCTATCATTACTCATTCACTGTGAGATGTTTTGTCTCCTACCAACAAAATCACACCTTCCTCGCTAATAATAGGAGCAGCTGGAATAAGTACGCATGCATCAGCTGGCAAAATATTTCAATATTTCTTGCCCTATAACAGGTTGCTTAAACCTATAGGTTTGTCGCAGCAAAGGCCTATCTTCATAATTATCTTACCTACTTGCCTAATTTTCTTGCTAAACTTGTGTGATAAAAGCATCCCTTTTATTACTTTGATAACTTATACCAGCAGGAAAAACCTCCCCCTTTTGTTTACTTAGTGTTGCTCTAACACCTGCAGGGAACATTGTTGCGTAGCAAATAAATTGGGTATTTTTCAACCAAGTACTAACCTACAGGATTAACAAAAAGCATAGCAACAAATTCAAGCAACCAAGCCAATTAAAAAATTCCCTAGATCGACGCACTCTAGTTCATACTAGTAGTAGGACTCTCCAACTGGAGTCCGTCAGTTGATCAACATTACTTAAGAATCCTAATGGAATTCGTCCTGCTAATGAGCATGAAAGGTCTCTTTCTTATTTGCAGGATATCCTACCTACTCCAGCAGTCTAGCTCTACGATTTGCACTCCTGGAGTGGGGGGGAGTAATGATGCCCCCCCTAAACCTTTCATGGACTAAGCCACTAGTAAGCCAGATCAGTCCACCAGCAAGGCAAATCAGCCCAGTTGCCAAGGCCCACAAATTTACCTACTACTTTACTGAACTGACAAACCCAACAAACACACTCATTCCAGTCGGGCACGTCATCACTCCTGGATGGGCACATCATATAGCTTGCCAACACATCAAAACATGTCGTCCTAAAAAATCTCATGATGGTTCCAAGTACATCGATAGTAAATGAATTGGGAATCAACAAGTAACCAGTTTTCAGATTTTCAGGCAGATATTGCAAGACTCAATTTACCTGACGTATCTTAGTCAAATCTTATCCAAATTTCAAACGATTTGTTCTGTATAATAGGCAACTCGAAGGACTTTCCAGTTATGTATGGCACTCTGCAATAACCACCATATTTTGCTCTGTACATGCCTATAAATAAAGGTCTTGTGCAGTCATTTGGCAACATCATTCTTCACTCTCAAACTCTCACTTATTCTCATTGTTCACTCGAATTTTGAGTTGTTTTAAGCTTATATTTTGCACCCCACATGGGTACATACATCGTATCACCATTTTATACCATTATTCTCACTTTAATTCAAGTTTTTCCTTTCATTTTTTCATAAATCATTACTGACTTAAGTATATGTTTTGACATTAAGTGGGGGGATATCTCAATTATTGTAAAGGACGTTTATGAGCTAACATGTCACATGACAATCTTGTTCTATGCCTTAATAGACAAAGAAAGAGAGAAAAGAAAAAAAAATGCCTTACAAAAAAAAAGAGAAAAAGAAAAAAAAAAAGAAGGCAAGAAAAAAAAAGGGAAGAAAAAAAAAATATATTTTCTCTCTTTGAAAGAAAGGCATAGCTCAAGTCGAGGAAAGTGGGACATGAAAGAGTATGAGATAAATCAATTTTGAAAAGCTTGGATTCCTACATCTATTACTTGGTGCTCTAATTTAGTTCCTTGGATTTTCACCTCATTTTTCATTATTTTTCCTACCCCCAAACCAACGCCCCATTACAACCAAAATATAAGACCTCTTGATTCAAGTGTGTGCATATTTATAAGTGGTGGAGATTTTGGTGTATAATCAAGCCTATGGTGAAGCATTTTCATAGCAAGCATTTGAGTGAAACACTCAACCAAAAACACTTGAGAGATTGGGAGATATGAGAGCATAGTCCACTTGTTTCCACGCTTAGTTTTCATGAAGATCATCTTGTGAAAACTTGTTTGAAACTTATTCAGTTGTCTTTTATCATATGATGTGTCATTCTTTGAACACTCAACTAGATTCTTGCTTGTTACTTTCGTCTGCGATCCATAAAGTTTGAACTTCTTCAACCATTTTATCTTTATTTCTTTGCATCGAGGACGAGCAAAGGGTTAAGTGGGGGGATACTTGATAGGATCGCATTTTGTGCTTATTTTATATAATATTTTAGCCTATTTTGTGACCAAATGCTCCTAATTAAATATTATTTTGCAGCATTAGGACAAAAGAATTGGAAAATGAAGAAAAGCACCAAAATGGAAATTCAAACAAGACTCAAACTCAAATTCTGGCAAGAGTTTGGAACTGCTTGGACTACCTCTGATGAAAGAAGAGTTTAACTAGGATTAAGATTTTATCTCTATAAGTCTTTTAGTTCAATTAGGAATCTACTTCTAATCCTAGTAGAACTAGGTATCTAGCTATTATAAATAGGTGATGTAATTCACTTTAAGAGACAACTTTTGAACTCTTCTATTTCTCTACGTTTTTATATTATTTTGCTTTTCATGCGTTCTTCCATGAGCATGTCTAGCTAAATCTCTCATTCCGGTCGAAGACTTGGTGAACGCTTAAATCCAACGAGTTGTGAGATCTAATTTATGCTTTCTACTTTTATTCATATTGGTATTTGTGTTGTTCTCTGTGCTTTTATTACAAATAATCTGATTTATTGTCAAGAATATTTGCCTAGCCAATTGAACTTTCAAATCCGTAATTGTTTGTTTAGTTCGATAACTAGTGGTAACACAACATAATTGATTATGTAGAAGTTTTCGATTATGTTGTGGGGAACGCACAATCTAACTTAAATAAATCCTCGTAGGAATTTATTGGTTAGAATTGGGCCTTTCTAGTTCTTAATGCTGTCGGTAAATTAAATCTTGAGGACGTCCCCAAGGTTGTTTACTGATTAGGGAATACTCTTCTCTTATATTTATCTCTTCTAATTTTATTAGCTTTTTAGTTTTATTCTTCTTCACAATCAAAACTCCCCCTAATTATTTTCGTTTTTGAAGGAATTAATTTAAAACCAATCTCTGTGGATTCGACCCTACTCACACATCTACAAAAGTGTTCGTAGGAATTATTTTTGGTGAATTCGACACCCATCAACACTCTATGTTAGTTTATAATAAAGATGAGGTTTTTTCTGTATTTTATACAACATAGGGGTTGCTATGCAATTTACATTTGACTTTTTTATACTTTTACTTCATATGATAATTTCAAGAAACATAAAAATAATTCGAGTCTACCTCCTATATTTTCAACAAACACCTATTTATGAATGGGAAATAATTCAACATTTTTAATTAATAAGGGCTAAGTACATTTACATCCTATATTTTATGAAATTTACTTAAATCATCTTCACTTTTTTGTACATATACTCATTATATACGTCAACACTATTTATATATACCACCCCCATTTTTTAAAAATATTATACTTACACCTTAAAAAATATCAACATCAGTACACAAACTACTCCTATTTATTATATGTCATGAATGGTTCATGTAATTACATAAAATATAAAAATAATTTGCATAAATACACCATACATTAGTAGACGTAAATGTAATTATAATATTTAATAACCCTGTGCGCTGCATCACATTTATAGAGTCATTATACATCAAAGTTAATTATTAGCCCACGGCTTGTTTGATATTAACCATTGAAGCATATTCAGTGTGTGTGCGCGATCTAAATTTTGGTTATGTGTTTTTAATTAAACAAAATAAAATAAACAATTAATAACAGTGATAATAAATTTAATTTTAGATTTTTATAGATAAAAATAAATAAATTATCAGTGTCAATTGATTAAAAAGACAATGATTTGTGAGGACAAGAAAAATGTTAAAGGGTATTTTCATCTACTAATGTTATAATAATTAAGATAGTGATTATAAGGGTAATTTAAAATTAAATAATTCAAATTTTGTCTCTAATTTCGACATATTGGGCCATTTTTCTCTAGTTGCACTGGTATTTTGGGCCTTTGGAACACGGTTTAATTTATACTAGCTGTATGTGGCATATTTAATATATGCGTATAAAAAAAAATTAAAATAATTATATATTATTCACTAATTTTCTTAGTGTAGAAAAAATAATAATATAAAAATAATTATGATAAAATAAATAATTTTAAAAGAGAATATTTAGAGTAGGAGAAAGAGAAAAAAAATATTAACCTAAAAATAAAGAACTATTTAAAAAATAAGTCTTACTATAATGGGAAAAATATAAAAGTTAGTGGGTGAGAAAAAAAAAAAGGAGAGGGGAAGAAAATTAGCATATCAAAAATAAGAGAGACACCAAACGGGTACTCTCATTTAATATATAATATAGATATCCAGAATATATCTTGTTTGAACTCATGAATGATCATACGGACTTAACTAAAAATCCAATCACTTAGATCATTTTAATAGGTTAATTTCAATAACCCAAATATGAGCTCATGATGAACATTTAAATTCAATCAATAAAAATAGCAAAAGGATTCCCAAGTCTTAAGAAAATACCAAAACAGTATTAGGGTCACACACGTTTTTACTTAAATTGACTTGATTTAAATCCAAATAAAAAATCTCAAGTTGGATCAATTAAGATTGTGTTTACGTTGATTTAAATATTGAAGGGTTGTATTTGGAGTCTATCTATGTATTAATTATGAGTTTTTGGATAATTTATTTAGCATAAAGGGAGGAAAGCAAAGAGTCGCTTTGGCCGAGTGGTTAAGGCGTGTGCCTGCTAAGTACATGGGGTTTCCCCGCGAGAGTTCGAATCTCTCAGGCGACGAAAATAATACAATTTTGCCCTTTCCCTTTTATTTATTTTATTTATTACATTTATAATATTCTAGAAATATCAAAGGTTGATATTGGTCAGTCAAATAGTGAATGCTGTCCCAGATAAAACCTGGTAGACCAGGACGCGGCAACTCGTTCCGGTCTTGCCTGTTGTCCCACTCATCCTCCGACACGTGGCAAGTTGCCCAACAAGCTCCCTCCACACAATTTGGAACCGCAAGTTGTCCAAAAAGTCAAATTCTTGGAGATAGTTTTGTTTGTTTGTCCCCATATACACCTCAAAGGGGAAGGTCCCTTCTTGTTTTTGGCTCTTTTTATTCAACCCTTTTGTTTTCACATTATAATATTCATAATCTTGGCCTTTAATTTCAACAAATTAATCCTCAAAGGGTCAAGTCAACATCTCTTCCCTATTAATTGCCTTTCTAGCCAATTCAAACAAGTGTTTATTGACTTTCTTGAAATTCAAATTTCTTTTAGACTTTTCTAAAATATCGGGGTTTTTTTATTACTATGAAGTCATATATGAACAAGTTGATAATCTTGAGATGATGTAGAGATAGTGTGTTTTCATAAATTAAAAGGGTAATTGAATTTTGTTATTTTTTTGAAAACTATGTTTGCAGTGTTTTTTAATTCTGAATTTTGAGTTTGGGAGGATGTCATAGAGTTTGGAAGTTGTTTGGTTAAACTTATCAGCTTATATATCTTATTATATATCAGATTTCAGTTTGAAAATAAATTATTGAAATGTCAGGACAAAATAAAATGATAGAGTTATAAGATCATGTCAATACATACAAGTGTACAATTAATTCGAATGAGTTTGTTAAAATTATACAAATAAGTTATATACTCTTTACTGTTTTCCTAATAGAGACCTTGTAATACGTCAAATCTTATTGTTTTAAATTAAAATTTTGAAGTATTTGGACAAAATAAAATGATGTGATTACAAAATGTCAGTAGTGATGTCACGCCACAAAAGTAGGACCCCTTCTTTAAGCCCTATTCTTGGGATGTGGCCTAACCAAGATCATAGCATCAAGTGATAATTTTATAATTAGCATAAATTACAACATTCTCCCATGAAATTTGGCATAATTACAAATACCTCTTTGTTGTTTGAGAAATTACAAATACCCCCTGATTTTATCGTCCATCTAATAAGTAGCCCATTTCATAAGATTTCTATTCAATTTTTATAGTAAACTTACCAAAATGCTCTTTTTTTATTATAAATTATAGTCATATATATTATAATTTTCTAAAAATATTTTTATAGGATGATATTCTCTATCTCTATCCACCCTCAAATTTTTTTTTTATATTTTTAAATATATATATATATATATTATAAAAAAAATTCAGCAATAACAAAATAGTAATGTCCACTTCATGATTTAGAGATACATAATTATTTTTCATTTGAACAGTATTTATATTTTACCCTTATAATTAATTCTACGAAATTTGTTAAAATGATAGAAATAAGTTATGAGATCTTTGCCTTTTCTAGTAGAGATTATAAATTCATAATATTTTATTTTTTACGTTGTATACGCTCTCCCCCACCCCGCCAAAAAAAATAAATAAATAAATAATTTACAACATCTTATAATTAATATTTCAATAAGTTGAGTATAAAATATTATACTTTTTAGAATATATTGGTACATATTCATAGAATCGTTTCTCAAGAACAACAACAATAATAATAATAAGTTACATAAATTCTTTTGTACTAATATGTTAATATAGATCCAATACGTTGCTTATTCATATTCATTGCTTCAATAATTTTTCAAGTTAAGTTATTCCAAGAGAAGAATAACTTCACATGCAAGTTGGCAATATGGTAGGTGAGGTTGGATGCCAAAGTGCTCAAATTCTTGGTGATTATAAGTTAATAAGTTCGAATTTCATCAATACATGTACTGTTATTTTACTTTAATAATTATTATTTTTATTTTATTAGTAATTATTAATTAATTATAGATTTTTTTATATTAATAATTAATAGAAATAATTATGCTCCTTCTCCTAAAATTTGGTGTAATTACACATAGACCCCTATGATTTGATAAATTACATCTAGCCCCCTGAAGTTTGTTTCATCTAAGAAAATCTAGATCACACATAATAGTTGCATTTGGATATTTGAATATTTGAAGTTAGAGAACTTGGTAATAAAATTTCAAATATAAACTTAGAGAACATCTAGAAATTTCAAATATGGTAATAAAATTTTACTTCAAAGCCAAATCCCCTCCCCCACCCCCACCCCCACCCCCAGGAGTTCATGAGTTGGCCGAATTAATACTGCTTGGAATGGAAAAATCCCCGACCCCACACCACCACCCAAAATCCGCGTAAACATTGGCAATTGGCATCTGGACTATACTCTGAGTCTGAGATTACGTTTCCATATTCAAACATACCAAAATAAAGATAAGAATTAATTACACTTCCACCCCCATTAAAACGTCAAATTATAATTTTGTTCAAAAAAAGTTTTAAAAAATTCATTGTTGACATATAATTCCTTTTGGTTATGGTTTGAAGAAAAAAAATTGACTTTAACAAAAAAAAGAAAATATATAAATTTTTAATTTTAAAGCACATTTAATATTTTCATATAATAATTTTGTACTTATAATAAAAAAATATAATAGTATTAGCCTCACTTTATATATATATATTATATTTATCTCTTTATAAATATAAAAATATATATGAAAATATTAAATAAGCGACCAAATTAAAAATTTATATAATTTGTATTTATTAACTTCAGAATTTTTTGTATAAACACTAATAAAAGAAGGTCAGCTGTAAAACGGGGAACTTTTAAAAGCTAAATGTAATTTTACAGTTTTTTTTTTTTTAGAGAAAATATAATTTTATATTTTTGAGGAGAATTTAAAAGTAATTAACCCTAAAAAAAAAATAATAAATTGAACTCCCTTATGCGCCGCGTGAAAACCTAGTCCTCTTTTCCTTCTTCTTTCCTCTCCTCAGAGTCCCCTATAAATCCCCTCCGCCCCACCCTCTTCAGACCCACCCACCATTTCCTCTCCTCTTCTACAGCATATGTCTCAAAGGGCCAACGTTCCACACTTTTCCTCCATAGCCTTCGGCCTCCACTCCCATCTCCTGGTTTCCAGTGAGATGAGCTCTAATTCCAACTGGTCTTTTTCCTCTTGATCCTAATTTTAGAGAGGGATTTTGATTTTGATTTTACCTGTTTATTTTGATCTTCTCTTTTCGATTTGAGTTTCTGAGAAAATGGGTTTGAAGGGATTTGTTGAAGGAGGCATTGCTTCCATTGTTGCCGGCTGCAGTACTCACCCCCTGGATTTGATTAAGGTCAGGATGCAGCTTCAAGGGGAGGGGCCGTCGGCCGTTCAGCCTCTCCGCCCTGCTATGGCATTCCCTACCTCCGCCGCCCACAACATCCACCTTCCGCCTCCTCCTCCCCCGCCGCCCCGCGTCGGTCCTCTTTCTGTTGGGATCCGGATCATCCAGCAGGATGGCGCTGCAGCTCTCTTCTCCGGCGTTTCTGCTACTGTCCTCCGCCAGACCCTCTACTCCACCACCAGGATGGGGCTCTACGACATCCTGAAGAAGAAATGGACCGATCCGAAAACCAACAACATGCCTCTCACGAGGAAGATTGTCGCCGGACTCATCGCCGGCGGCATCGGAGCCGCCGTAGGGAACCCCGCCGATGTTGCTATGGTCCGGATGCAGGCCGACGGCCGCCTCCCGGTGGCCCAGCGGCGCAACTACAAGAGCGTGGTGGACGCCATTTCGCAAATGACCAAGAACGAGGGCGTGACTAGCCTGTGGCGCGGCTCATCCCTTACGGTGAACCGCGCCATGCTCGTCACCGCTTCTCAGCTCGCATCGTATGATCAGGTCAAGGAAATGATACTTGAGAAAGGCTTGATGAAGGACGGGCTGGGGACTCACGTGACGGCGAGCTTCGCCGCCGGATTCGTGGCGGCGGTGGCGTCGAACCCGGTGGACGTGATCAAGACCCGCGTGATGAACATGAAGGTGGAGGCGGGGAAGGCGCCGCCGTACAGCGGGGCCCTCGACTGCGCGATGAAGACGATCAATGCTGAGGGGCCAATGGCGCTTTACAAAGGGTTTATTCCGACGATCTCGAGGCAAGGACCATTCACTGTCGTGCTCTTTGTCACACTGGAACAGGTCCGGAAGCTGCTCAAGGATTTCTGAAACTAGCTGATGATGACGAAGAATTGGGGTGGAAACTAAGAACACATAAATCTTTTCGACTATTTTAGCAAATATTAATTTCCCATAAAAAGATTATGATTATGTCACAAGGTTTAAATGTAATAATAATCTTTAGTGTTACACATGTTGTCTTTTTATTTTTAAAATATCAATGAATTGTTCTAAATATTAATATTAATTCAAGAAAATTATAGAATTATGTAACTTTGAGCCCTGACCACCTTCCGATAATGGCTAAAAATTATATTTACCTTCGATTAATTTATTATTGATTTGATGCGTAATGCCCAAGGAACTCTAGTGCAAGGAAGAGCAAAAGAGCCCAGGGCCCCCCATAGACGATAAAAGAAGTGACCACTCAAGATATTCAAGGACCTAACTCATAGACGTGGTCCAACCAGTGATGGCCGACCGAAAATTCGTGTTTAAATGCCCCTACGGGTCACACGTGGCATACTTGGACCACCAAGTATACCCCCTAGCCAGTATGAAAGACACATGTTGAAGGAGATTCCCCCAAGAACTCAGAATCCTAAATAAGGACTACCTACAGATTAGAGAGTCGTAATCGATGAAGGATCCCTTCAACGTAAAAGTTTACTCACACTAATAAGATCAACAGAGAATAAGAAATGGCCTATCCCAACAACTTCTATCAATTTTACCACAAAATAAGATACACGTGCAAACTTTTATCGAAGAAGGACATCTCCTTATACATACAAGTTTGATCCTAGACGGGGGATATCTTCCAAACTATAACCCTTATTGTCAATTCTCATTTTGCACTCTTTTTTAATTTTGTGTATATAATATATATATATATATATATATATATAATTATTAAATCATGAATATGGGGAAAATGTTATATGGCAGGTCATAAGTACTTGAGAGCAACGCAACCATTTGATTGATTTGGTATGAAAAATATGTGAGAAATTATGATTTTTTAGGAATAAAAAGTTGCGTGAACGTTGTGAATTTTGGTTGCTTTTGTGTCTGGAAATTACTCTTTTCACACAAAGAACGTGTCTTTGTGTTTTCCACGCTTGATTCCCTTTCATCGTCATGTCTTAGCGGAAAATGCAATTTAGCCCATATAATATTGATTTATCCCTTTATATTTTTTAAAATACAACAATTTATCTTTTTAGAAGGGATAAATTGATTTATTTTAAAAAATACAAAAAGATAATTTTCATAGGAAGGTAATTTGCTCATTTATAATATCACATGGGCGTAAATAAAATTAAACCCTCGTGTCTCAATTTGAAACCAATTTCATTCATATATTACTTGAAATTTATATTTATATAATTAAATCATTTTAATATTAGTAAAAAAAATTAAAGACTAATGCGACTACTACAGTAACTTTTAGAAGAATAGCACAATTGTGTTCCGCATGAGGGAGTCGTACTGCCTTCTTTTAAAAGTTTAGAGAGTCGTGTTCCTTTCTTTTTATTCTAAAGACACGCACATGCCCACACATTCAAATTTTAAATACAAAAAACTGTATAGTTCAAACCGTAGGATTGTCTATAAATGTATGAATTTGGTGCGTTGTGGGTATTTGAAGTTTGAAGCTTTCTAGATGCGAAAAATAATGCTCCACTTTGAACGGCCATCATTCCTACCTTTCCATTTTCAAATCTCTCTCACTTTCCACAATTTTAAAATAAAAAAATTATTTAATTATTATTATTATTTATCTATTTTTAATACAGACAGAACATAAAAAATGCATACATAAATATATAAATAAAAGCAATTTTCTTTTTTCCCCCTAAAAAAGAGGGTGTTTGGCTAAGTATTTTTTTTTAAAAAAAAAATATTTTAGAAGTTGATATATTTGGTAATGCTTTTAAAAGATATTACGATAATTATGCTAAATTTTGTTTTTCTGTAATACATATGTATAAATAGTTTAAAATTGTATACATGTATTATGTATATACTAAGCGAAATACCAAATATAATATCATTTTGTTATACTACTACTACTACTACTACTACTAATAATAATAATAATAATAATAATTGATGTGTTCAAAAAATGTATGGGTACAATAGATCTGGACTATACTCAAAGTTTGGGCTGAATCAAATTCAAATCCTAAAGAGGGCACCTGCAAAAAATTATATTTCATCTCGAATCCAATACTAACTTGGACGTAGGAGCGCTAATGCTTTTTTTGTAAGCCCCCCTTTACGATTTGCATTCGCTTTGGCTCAAGTTTTGAACAATAGTCCATATCCATTAGACTCGTGCTTTTTTTCCACGCATCACATACAAAAAGCATCAACTTCATTTACATAATCACCCCTAGTTTTTAAAATATTCAAATAATTCCTTCAAAATTGTCAACAACATTACACAACTTACCCCTATTTTTTGGCTACCAAGGTTGATTTCTGTAATTACGCATAAAAAAAAAAAACAAGAGCGATTTGTGAAAATAGACCATAAACCAAAGGTGTAAATATAATTATCTAAAACAAATATAACTAAATAAAATTATAATTCATAAAAGGATAAATTACATTCACACCCCTCTGAGGTTAAGTCAAAATACACAAGAACTCATTGCCTTTTGCAAAATTATAAGGCACCAGCTGATGTTATAATTATAACTACAACTACACCCTTATTATTTCAAATGCAAAGCTGCACAAACGCCCCACAACAAAACATTACACTAACAACCCTCGGAGAGTATAGCTGTAATTTTACAAAAAATCAAGAATGTTTCTGGATATTTTGACCTAATCTCAACGAATACCAATATTATTAACCCTTTATTAAATAAAAAACAAACTCAATTATATAATGCAAAAATATGATAGTAGATCCCTCCCTTTGTAGTGACCAAATCCCAAGATTAGGGGAGAAACACATGGCATGTACGTGGAATCCCTTAACATGCAATAAAATGAGGTTTTATTTGACCTAATTTAAGTTTAGTAGTTCAACAACAGTTTGATCATTAATGCTCAACCGGACAGGCTTTACCTATCATTACATAATATATAATATGCAGACATCACACTTTCAAACAAATTGTCCTAAACATGCATTATTAACATTCACATTCTCAAATGCACTCATTCTATTCCACATATTCTCCCATATATTATTCCTTCTTCTACATTAATATTCTTTTTCTTTTTGTTAATGAATTACAAATTTAAATCGAAATATTACCGAATTTGATCACCTCAATCCACTAGTACAGTGGAAATTAAGCACAAGTCTCACTGAGGTTATATTGAGATCGAAAAATTTGGGTCTGAAGTAAGGATTTTAAATGATTTTATGTTAAAAAAATGAAATTCATTAATGTTTAATAAATCATAATTCAAATAAAAATTAAAGAATTTGAATTTAAAATTATCCAAACAGATCAAAGAATTTATTATTATCTATTCCTAATCCAAATATAATCTGAAGAATAGCATTTTTTATCCTACACGAATTTATAAAGTTTTGACAATTTTAGTCCTTCTTTAATCAAATTGGTTGAAAATTGAATATAACTTGCGCATAACTCAATTAGATTGAGGATTTTGGCAGAAAAAGGACTATGATTGCTAAAATTTTAATTTACAAGACTAAATTACGAAAATCAATTCATGCAAGACAGAAAATGCTACTCACTAAGTTGTATGACTAAAAAATTACTTATAACCTCTAATATATATATATACATACATTAAATTATAATTTCATGAAATCCCATATGCATAATTTTATGTCAATATATACAAAATATTACAAAGTTTAAATATTATTATTACTATTTAATTTATAATACAATAATCCACCGACGTCTCATGAACCCAAAAAACAAAAAGCATATTGTGATTTGTGTGTATAAAGAAAAATCAAAAAGAAAAATAAAGTAGCATAAGAATTTAAAATTAGGTAGAAAGGGGACATGTCCGAGTATTTGTGGTGTAGGTTAAGGTCATTAGCGCGTGGGTCCCAAATTTCGGCAATCAGCATAGATTCTTTTCTTAGCATAAATTCATTTCAATAAAATAATAGTAATTCATTATTCCAGCATATGTTCCTTAAAACCCGGTTCATGCATCAAACAACATTAAAAAGATGTTTCCAGTATCTTTTCTTTTTGGGTTATTAATCGTTACGACATCGTTTTTACGTATATATAATAAAATATATTATAAATAAAAATAAAATATATCAATCAATATATTATATTGATGAAAAAAATAATTTATTAATTAATATAAATTTTAAAAGGTTGAATAAATTAATTATTTTATTATAAAGGGTATTTTTTTAACTTCATAAAAAAT